>NW_021853185.1:840719-928338 GCF_003651465.1 Formica exsecta | reverse complement strand
AGAGAGGTACATACGGTATTCGGAGAAAACAGTACAAGAACAACGCAGCCATCGCAATCGTAATGATCTACAACACTTAAGCTTACGCTTAAATAAATGCTTTCTGAATGCGTAATGCGTACGTTTTCTACTCCAAGATGTATGAGTCGGCTATTACTGAAATAATGCGGCCTATTAAAATGTCTATCAATGTGTCTCGTGTATTTGCTTTCCTGACCGAAGAGTTCTTATTAAAAAGACTCTGGCGATACGAATGTATCCTGGGTGTTATGGAGGTAATGAGCCTTGCAGCGGAGCAATGGTGCATATCGATAAACCTGATCACCGCTTGCACTTTTAACTTCGAAACTGCAGGCGCAATCACCGAGGATTGTCGCATTGTTAGATTTCGTCCTATTAAATCTGATTTTTCTTACAACAATAAAAATATATAAATCTACAGCATTTATATATTCTATTCTAAATTAATTCGATTGTATAATTAATAATCTATCCTTTTTTCTTCTCTAAAATGTCACTAATATCAATTTACTTAGTACCTCAATTAATCTGCATAATCACGAACGAATCTCTCGACTGATGATCGTACTCGCCTTCCACCAGCGAGGCCGTGATCGCTCAATCATGCGTGTTAGGTGCCGAGGATAATAATAATTCGTGCTCTACGGTGGATGCACTCGAGGTCGCGAAGGTGGAGAACCTCGAACAGGTTGCGCAAGACTACCGTCATCGTTATTCGTCGGAGGCTCGATGAAGGAGTCGATAAGTGGCATTCGGAGGAGAGAGAGTATGTAGTATGAACAATTTTGTTGGACGGGCGTGGATCGGCCGACCACCGGAGCGTTGCCGTAATCAACATGGACATCCGGTAGTAATAATTCATCGATCACCGCGAAGCGCAGCGGCAAGTTTGCTGTTACGCGGCAAGTAATTATAGAAAGGACCGATTATTATTTTTTTTTTTTTTTTTCCTTAGAACAGCTAATCGATATCATTAATCAGAGGACACCCCCATAGCGAGACTCATCGTGAAATCGCAGTAAAGATACTGCGGCGAGTTATGTTACGGGAAATCATGTTGCCGGGATATCACGCGCGTTTACGAGTGTAATTGATTCCCCACCGAAGTACGGGATACGCGCAAATACATAAATCAGTTTTATTCCCGCGCCAGCAACTTCGAGAGTCGTTAGCCGATCTGGTTTTGACGCAAAAACGGCATGACAGTTCAGCCCCGTGCGGTCCTTTCGGACCGCATTTATTATCTCAGTTTCACGCCAGCTAATCGATAATAATTTGTCAATATTTAATACATTGAATTATGTTCTTTTAAACTTTCTCGAAGTAATAAGATAACGCGTTTCCATTCCGGCTTCGAAGAAACACGTCTTCGTTAATTAAAGTCAAAAAATCGATCTGTCGGGATTATTTTCACATTACGAGGGACGTCCAGCATAAGTGCATAAAATCTCGGATATCACGTCGTTTGTGTGTATATCGTCGAAACAAACTCTAGCGTCGACACCTTCCGCGTAGGCGGACATCGTGCGTGTGTTGCGGGAAAAACGCACGTCTTCCAGTAGCAGTCCCCCCAACATGTCCTCGGTACCGCGATTCTAACTTATCGATATTAAATTGACCGTGACTGGCTAGTTATTCGATGACAATAGAATGTCATCGGTCTTCCAAGCTATCCTATTAGATCATGCACGAGGGTGCCTGTATATATTTCGACGCTTCTTGCGCGCGCACGCAAGTTTGTATTTGCCTATCTCGTGCCCGTTTTCGCATCTTTCGCGCGCGTGTATGCGTGCGCGCAGTGAACGTGCGAGGGTCGCTGATCGTGTCTCGCACGTCCGCGAGCACGATTGATTTATCACACGCCAAGAGACAGATTGCCGTACGGCGCTCGCCCGACTTCGCTTCGGAGAGTCGGCGAAAAGAGAAAATACTCTTTCTCTTTCTCTTTCTCAAGAGAAGAGGAGAATGAAAAAGGGGAGAACTCTGTGCAAGAGCAGATAGGCCGCTCGTGCGTATTGCACGCTCTCGCGATTCGACTTATCTCGTTTCTTTCAATCCGGTCGGCTCTCCTGAGCGGCTGCGACGTAAATGGAACCAATAGCAACTAGCTACGGAGAACGATAAAAGGTCCCGCTGTAACGCGTATTCTTGCGAAACGCAAAAATTCCGTCTGTAAGAATCAACTAGTTGAGCACTATATCCTATCAGCGTCATTTACGTTTACTTCATTCATTTGTGTGAAACTTATCAGAGTTTGAATATTTCTAAGCATCTCGAAAAATATTCGATGATATTTTTGAAAGTTTTTGATACAATTTTATACGATAAAAAGATAATATAAAAGAGCGCAAAAGAGAGAGGTTTTTTATATATTTTACAATTTTAATGATTATATATCATTACGATTAGCATAATATTTTTAGAGATGAAATAATGTGTATGTATTATATATTATTTTCTACTTTGATACTTTTAATAAAATCGATAAATATATATCTTATTGTAGACTGTCGATAAATATGTCATTTACAATAAAATACTTATAATTCGCGAATATACGAATACATCGACGAATATACATATACCAGCAGGTTGCCGCTTTAGCAACAGGTTGCTGGCTGCGGGAAAGGAATCAGGTGGCTTGAGTTCAGTGGAAGATAAGCAGGTTCAAGGACCAACGTCCTCCCACCGGGTCGCGGGCGAGAGAGATGACAGAAGGGGACGCGGACTGTGTCCGAGACTTTTCGTAGAGAAGATAACAACTTGATAATGACCGGTGACCCGAGGTCCCGTGAGATAACCGAATGGTGAACATCTCGGAGCCCGGAGCCGTAGCATCGGTATTTGGATCCTTGTCGGGATTGCGCGCTGGGATCATTATAGTGATTAATGCTGATGGAAAGCGCCGATAGCGCTGATTTATCGATGTCACCGGCAACGGATCCGGAGAGACGGTGACGAGATAAATGGTGAAACGCGTCTTCTTACGCGCCTTCTTCCTGCCCGCTTGGAATATAAAGCCCGCGAAATAATGCCGCCTGGGAATCTAATGTCGTGCGTGTTCCAGGAGCCGAAGGAGTGAAAAAACGATTTACGTCGCTCCATTCTCGTGATTCGCGAGAAAATATATATTTAATATATATTTTTAATATATATATATATATATATAATATATATTTTCTCATCGTTATTATATATTACAAAACTATCTAATATTATTGGTAATCGTCAATTGCGATAACTGATCAGCGAAGGATAAAAATAACAATCGCGGACTGTGTGATCTCGTCCACCAGGTGGGAGGTCGGGCTTTGTATATCTATAAGGCTTGGCCTCTCAGACCGGCATCGTATAAACTTCCTTGCAAGGGATTCTATTTGTTTAATCGAGTTGAATACATTAGTCGTGTGCGTATATTTGTGAAAGGTATGCCAGAAAAACATCTCCGTTGTATCGTTAAAAGAACCTCTGTTGTCTACTCGATGGTATAAGTTATACGTAAAATTGTTAAAAATCCAAACTTTTAAGAATAAAATATTTTTTGTTTCTCTGGAATATCTTTACTAAAGAAAAATGAAATTTAAATAATTTATAAATAATTAATATAATAAATAAATAACTGATAATAATAATTAAATAAATAAATATAAAGCGATATAAATGGATATAAATAGGGATAATGGATATAAATAATAATTAATAGATATAATTAATGGATTAAATAATTAATAACAGCCTGCCGTTCGAAATTGTTTAAAGGACATTCAGGATGAGATAGTGCGCGATTTTAAGTGAACAGACGTCAATGAAACAGGTACCTCGTAAAATTTGGTCGTGTGACTGGGCCCACGCCTATACGACAATCGCGGTCAACACGTGGGCGGAATAAAAGCGTTATTTATATATAGCGTATTGTCTCTGTACATTTTCCCTGTCACGTTGCGTTCGATGAAATATTCGGGACGCGGCGAACATTATCGTTCTTCTGGTAGTGAGTCGCGCGAATAAAGTTCTCTAAGCACCGTTTTAAATGGAGCTTCTCCTGTTCCCAACGCGATTTGTGGCCGTAACGTTCAGAGACAATCGTTGGCGATACAATTGGTCGAGTAGCAATTCAGATCCTGACTCGAGGACATGACCCGCCGTGAAGGCGATACCTTCTCGAGTACGCGGGATGTGCATAGCGTCGTTTATAAGCTCGCCATTCAAATCTCGCCTCGCATATGATAATTCGCCGTGAACCAACCGGCCACCAGAGATCTCGAGATCCCGTCACGGCGAGTAGTAGGTAACGGCGGCCCGGGCTTAGGTCCCGATAAGCTCCGGGGCTCTTTTGCCCCGGACCACCCCTGAGTAAATGTGCATAGATTCGAAAAAGCGTTCAAAGTGTTATTGAGCCATGGTATCTTAACCATCGCACGGTTAAAATACGATAGAGCGGCAACATGCAAGATATTGGACAGCATTATATTTTTAAAGAATGAGTAGATATAAAATACAGTACTATCTTCTGTGTTATTTTCAACGATTATAATTATTAGCCTAGCATCTTAAAAGAAAATAATAATAACGGTGAGAGATAACATTTGATTAAATACTATTAAAAATGATACGTAAATTAATTAAATTAATTGCAAGATATTAAGAAAGATTTATATCAATTAAGCAACAATTCTATTATGCTCGTTTTTCCAGCACTTTTATAAAATACTTCGCTTTGTCCTTTGTCGCTTGAAAAAATTCAGAGTCGGAATCGACACAGGATCGAAGCTCTTCGAAGCCGCGCTCGAAGAAATATACCGCTGAAAAATTCGTCTTGACTTTAACGACAGCGGACCCGCCGCATCGTTATCGACTTACTTGTCGAGCCCTGCCCCGACCCGCCCATCCCTTCGTCCGACGACATACAAATTTATCTCGTTATCCAACACACCGCTGGTATGGAGCATTCGATTGCGCGCGGCGCACACGTGGGGTCCACGGGTGCGCGCGTCGATACACGCGGCTAAACAAATCCACCGGCTCGGATACGCAATAAACGTCGGCACGGCGACGTCGTACGCGGTATGGGCTTGTATGGGCGACAGTTAGGTGTTTCACTTTCCCCACGTGGAAGGCCACCGGTCAGGGAAAGAAATGTGGCGCTTAAATAAGAGATCGATGGGGGGAAGCGGGACCGTACGAGCATGTACGGGATTGGGGAGGGGGGTACCGGAGATTACCGCGCGAGTGGACGCACGTATAAGTAAGATCTCGGGATTTTATGTCGTTACCTCACACGAAGCTGCCGGTCCAAACCGGCCGTTAAGAGCGAGCCTCTCTTACCTCTCTCTCTCTCTCTCTCTTTCTTCCTCTGACAGTTCTTATTCTTCCTTCTTCTCGTCGCGACCGCCGCGGCCCCAGCATCCTCTTTCTCTCGTCTCGTTGATTTGCCTATCCGGCGTTGCATCTCGATTCTCCGCAGACCGTGGGTGGCTCAAGCGTTCGACATGTAAACAGGTGTAAACGGGACTCTCGCTTCCTCGCAATGATTCATGCGTATTCACTTGTGACGCCTAATCGCGCGGACGGCTGACTATGGGACACCTACACGCAAAACTTGCCGCGGAATTACGCGAGGCAAATGTGAAATCCAAAGAACCTACCTGTGCAGTAGGTAGTCTCAGTTAATTTATATGTATTCACGTACTAACACGCGCTATAAAAGTGGGAACACCGGACTATCGTGATCGCATGTTGCTAATGCGGCTGCGCCGCGTGAACGCCGGTGTTTAATTAAATTCTCAGAGCCGTGCGAATTCATGACAATTAAATACAGCGGTCATTCAAATTTGCACACATTCTATCGTATCGTATGGCGTAATAAAAAAATTAGAAACTTAACGATTTGTTATTTCGATTAGAAATTCAACTATTCAACTAGTCAAAATATATTCGATCAATTTGGAACAATACAGCATATATTTTAAAAATCAAAGTAAAAAGAAAAGTCAAAGTATGATAATTTTTTTATCAAACATTTTATATCAAATAAAATTGGTAGTTTCAGATTTACCGAGAATAGAAATAGGTCCCCCCAGGCTTAGCCACACATCCGTGCTATAAACATTTCTTATTAAAAAATAATGGGCGTGGCATACTATCGTAAGTCCCGAGGCATGGAAGAGCAAGTAGGCCGATGTTAGAGATGAAATTAACGTTGAAACTTAAACGGACACGGCGGTAATAAATGTGTTAGAATTACAGCAGAACTGTGTCTCATTTTTCCAGACACGGCTTAGGTTTTAACAACGACTATTCTCGAGGCACTAATACGGTAGAAGCATCGCCGTCGATTGGAATTTATGAGCCTTAGATTTCACGATGCTTCGCGCGATACAGTTAGAAGAATGTGTAACGTATACGATACGGTGAACGTGAAATAATCCGAGGATATACAAATCCTATTACTAGACAAAACGTAGCCGTTGAAAGAGTCAAAATCGATTCTAAATGTTTAGAAACTCTCGCGCGCGAGAAAAAATTAAATCGATACAAATTACGCAAATATTTAATATGCGAAAAGTTTCAATGATTCGCGTTTCTAAATTCGAGAGATAAAATTTTCTAAATAAAATATGGGAGACTAGGAAAACAAATCGACGTTTTCTTATGGAGCGCGTGTATTTCGAATACAATAGCCGTAGCAGTATCCAAAGTGTCCAGATAATAGCGACAAGCGTGGGTGCTTTGTGGGGGGTAGTAACACCCCGCGACACCACTGTGTCCGATCCCGTGCACCCCGTAAATGGAAATACCTGCTAGCGTCCCGTCTATGCGGCATTACGGCGGCTTAAATCAGCCCCGAGGAATCCCGAGAGACACGGGTGTTCAATTACCTGGTCATAAACCTTTACTAGCCCACGAGGTGGACGGCGACGAGTTTGTTCGCGCGAGTGCGATTCGCCTCTCCGAGATTCCCTATGGATACCATGACGATCGAGCGGGCCTCTACGATCTTTACGATCTCATAGAATCTCCACTATGACACTAAACACCGCGAGGTGAGAAAATACACCGCCAATGTATTTTATACGTTTTAGTAGTGTTTCCGGTAAGATATTTTTGAAGAAAATCTTGACTGCGCTTTGCAATTTTCTCTCTCTCTCTTTCTCTCTTTCCGTTCGAATGTTACAATCGATGCCGTCGCCGGGATGTCGCTATCATCTCTTGCTTCGTCTCCTCGTAATAATTACGTTCGAAATTGTTGCGGAGTCTGAACGATTTTAATTACGACCTCGCTTGGAACGAAAGCGAACGTTCTCGCAATGTCGATTATGCATCGCGCGCCGTCGACGAGTAAATCGAGGAGGGATTTGTCACCTTTTTATCGACGCCGCTGCCGAGCACGTAAAGCATAATAAAGTATACACGAGCACTGTCCCCGGGGCTATCGCCATTATTCTTCCCGATGGATAAGAGAGAGGCCCCGGCATTGTGTCGAAGGTGCATTACGACGTAACGCAAGCGGGGAACGCGCGCGTCTGGTGCATCCGATGCTCGCGACCGATACGCGAGCACTTTTGTAAAGACGTCAGAAAAGGACGCCGCGCGCGGCGTACCATTTAATTTTCAACGATTAATCAGTCTAACGATATCGATTATATCGCGGGCAATAAAATGCGGCGTAATAAGGAGCCAGCGAGACGTACGGCGTTGTGCATCTCGCATAACACAGAGCTTCGATGTTAATCGCGAGAAAGGACGAGGGAGAGAGAGGGAGGGGAAAGGAAGAAAGGGTTATATCTGCAACTGTAAATCAATAAACGATACGTAGTGCGCAGGGCACCACCCTATGCCACCGGCACAAGTGAAAAATATATCGCAGGACGCGCCGCGAAATCGTTCGACAGCCACGAGTAATATACCCGCGTGCGGGTATTTTTCCGGCGACCGGGGGCCCGGTCGTTACTTAGTAGCTTATTTATTTTTGCATAGATAATCCGCGCGAGATACGGAACGAGATGTGGGTGGAGCGCGTATGCTTGAGTCACGTGTGATTAAGCGATGTTATCCGCGGTTCTCGGTGCCGTCGCACCTGTATACCCGGAACGCCTACGTCGAGAGAGAGAGGAGACTGTCTCTCTTCGCCTCGCCTGCGGTCTACCTTCCTTCATCCCTGAAACTCGCGAGGACCGACGGCCCTGGCGATGTCCTTCGTTGGATAAAGAGGAGTATGCTCAAATATCAAGGATGTACGAATACTTTCAATGCTAGAGAGTTGAAGATATATTCAGAGAGTTGACGTTATTTTATTTATGGCAGGTTAATATGATTTTAACGAACGGTATTAAAAGTACAAAAATTGAAATTAAAGATATTTTATGTACATACGTAAATAATTATTCTTTATTATTCAACAGTTATTCATAATACGATTCAATAGCGAATACTATATGTAACAATTTAATAGCTCAATAAATAACGGTTCGCGCAATAACATTTTGTGCCAACACAAATTAAGCGATACCAGCGTCTATACGTTATAACGTTGGACATTATTCACTCCTTTGTACGTTTCGTGGAAAGCCGCGACGGCTACGTATACGTTTGCATACAACGATGAACAACCGGGTTACAGACATTGTTGCAATCTTGCTTCTTGCGCCTTTCTCAAACGGTACCATAATGCCGACATATTTCATCGTTCGCCACGCGCGGGAGTAAGCGGTTCGACGGCCGATTGAATATCGGGAAACGATAATAACAGCCCGTTTCCACGGCGGTTCTGCTAAAAGTATTGGATAATTATCGCCGCGTGGCGAGAGTTATACGCACACCTGCCGCTGCGTTCGTGGGCGTATGTCTTTAAAAAAAACAAAAAAAGGAGAAAATGAGCAAACGCGAACCGCGCCGTGCCGATAGTTCTGTCTTGCGCGCCGCACCGTATATTTATAATTACGCTTTCTGTCGCGGCAAGCGATAGCGGCTCCATACAGAGAAAACAAGCGGCAGACGAAGGAAGGGCGACCGTGAGTCAACGGTTGCGCTTTAGCTATACGTGAGTTCTTTCCAACAAACCATTATCCTGTTTACTAGCTTGCGAGAGGAAGAGATTATTCGATACAAAGAAAAGACATCAAACGCCGTACGATGATGTCTATATAAGCGGAATTTTAATTTGCATTAGTTACGGACAGTTTCTATGTCCTGCTTTTAAAATAGCGTGTAATGAAAACAAAATTTAGATAATCGCAATAAAGACAAATTCTTATTTTTTTATGAAATGGTGGAACTATTGATTAATGTGATTAATTAAAAATATTAATTAGTTACAAAGAAAAAGAAGTATAAACACGATGCTCTTCTAATATAAAATAAAGCGTTATATATTGATACTCTCTTTGTATAGCTTCCATTTTTATATATTTATTCCTTGTTCCTCGTACGTTATCCCCGTATCTCATTGTGTGTCGGTCCTTAGTCAGCTCCGAGAATATGTTGCCTCACGCACACGTGCAAACGAGCGGCAAACTATCAATGTCTCCAGCGTATTTCGCGCGGCGAGTCGGCGCTCGCGATATCGTCGACTTAAATTAAGAGGGGGCCACGCTCGATTAGTTCCAGCGCACGTGTTTCTTTTTCTCGTTAGTTATCGGTGTGTACACCGGAGCTTCGATACGGGGTCCAAATCTTGCGGTCGAGATGATGACGCGAGAAAACGCAGGGAAGCCGGTGTCTCGGCCTATCTCGTGATTCAGTAGCGTCTTACCCAGGACTTACCCGACCGAGTAATGCAGTACCCGTGTACCGGTGCCGATACACCGGGAGACCTCCCTCTCGAGATCGCCGCTCAATAAGAAAACTGTTATCTCTCCTCTCGTATGTCGGCGGTATCGGGGCCGACCGGTGCCAAGATCGGTCCAACGTCAGTAGCGAATGTCGGCGGTACTTTTGACCGGATTTGCTTGACCAGAGGATATCGGAGTAACTGTATGACTGGATTTACGGCGATTGCTTTACTATTTCTAGCCGGGCAAAAATAGCGATAGTGGTGTAGTACCTTGGTTCCGACTTTGATGTCCAGTTTAAAATCCATCTTTTTTAACCACTTTGATTTATGGAAATTTTTTTTATTTTGTTACGCGAGGTGCAGAAGGTTACGTTGCTGCTAATGTATTTTGATGTTAATTCGCAAAGACTGAGCTATGGTAGACAAACTTACTCACGGTTTGGCTACGGTAAATTTATAGTCATTCACACGTGAGCAACTACGACTATTGTACTTTCACAGACTCTGATTTAAATCTACGCAGCGAGCAATTCATTTTTTCGGCGTCATGATAGACGATAATTCCAGGTTAACTAATCGGTCGGGCAGTAAACTAATTGTAAATTTATGAAACTGCGTGTTTTTTTAACCTTCTTCCCGGCGGAATTCGAAAATTATTGTACTTGGACAATGCCAATTAGTTTCGATCAAATTGAAATACGGAATAGATAATAATAAGCTATTATTCTGTCATCGCCGATTTTATATTTAATTTATTTTATTTATTGTCGTATATTAAATTATACTTATTGCAACATGTTTCATAAAGGAACCAAAGTTCTTTTTGCATATTAATTGTCCTCATATAAAATTTGCGATATATTTACAAATTTGTTTAAATTATGACCTGTTTCAGGGAACAAATCGTTTAAGTAAATTCGCTAAATTGGTGAGCATTCTTGACAGAAGAACCATTTCGTTAGCAGACAGTATAATACGTAACCACAGTATTCGCGCATGATAATCCAATTATACCAACTAAGGCACGTGAATATGAAAAGCGCCGTAAACAATGCGTCGATGCCATGTTTTCGTTGCGTGTGTTGACCGCGCCCGATAAAATTAACATACTTTTCACTTTATTATCGGTATGTAAAAGAGATGAAAGTGCACAGTCGCTATACGACGATATATCGGAAATCTCGTGCGCTCCATTTCCAGGATAATAGACTGCCTCATTTATTCCGCCCCAATTCCCCGACCACGCCCGACCGAATAAAAGTGCTTATCAGTTTATCAATATAGCGGACGCGCGCGCGTGCGCGAAGCAGATAAGGACTCCGCTAAATAACAACATCGGCAGTCCACGAGTGCCAGGCTTTTAGAATAGAAGAGTGTCTTTATATTTATTCGCCTTTAAGGTGACACGCACCCGCGCCTGCGTGCAATAAAATAATTACGCGGCTCGATTTTATTACCGCCACAGATATTTGCAATTTTGCACGGCCGATTTCTGATCGGTACGCCTCGTTCGCGCGAGGTTTATAATACCAGTGATATCATTTTATTTGGCGCAATGCGTGCTTCGCGCGCGCCGGCTCGACATCACGCTGTGCAACCGAGAAAATGTTTCTGCAGCGTTGATAAATATAGCCGTATTCACGTGCGTATTTTCTTAAGAGGCACTGTTATTTTTTTCGCGCCTGGCTGAAGGAATAACTGTCATCTTAATGTGTCGGGGTGCGATTAAAGGTTGCGCATGTGCGTGTCGTGATTTTGAAATTATGTTAGTGTTCCAATATAAAAAAAAAAAAAGAATGAAAGTGTTCGTACTGTTTCATAACTTCTTGCATTCGCACACACGTGAGCATGCTAAGTATCCATTGTTCTATGATAAAATAATTATTTTAGTAAATCCCCGAAGAAATCTATTCTGCATTTTCATATTTACATTTGTTACATTTATGTCAAAAATTCTTTAACTTCTAACTCATCTTGGAATTAAAAGAATGAAAGAAAAATAATAATCGTTACAAAAAGACTCATTCTCGTTACAACCTACGCACGTAGAACCCGAAAGCATACTATTGCGCGCGTTTGGCATATTCGCGTGCGATATTCCTGCTAAATGCATCGTCTCGATGCGGTTGTATCGTCTCGAATTTCCGATCGCACCTGTACCTCATCAGCATTCAAATCGGCGTCAATGCGGATGGTGTTCGCTGAAACGCGTTCGCGTTATAAAGGAAGGCAGAGGAGTAAGTATGTGGCCGGAGAGCGCGGGATGCACTCGGTAGGGAAACGATCGCGAACACGAGCCACGCATTCCCCGCTTAAGTGAATTCCGTTGACCGCGGCACGGATGTCGAAAAACAGCAGAGATCGAACAAGCGCGCGTGCGACTGAACGCACGATCTGTGCACGCATTTGCGTCTCGCGCGGACCTCTTTGTGCTCCATATAAAACGGGGGCATTGGATGGAGTTAAAGGAAACCGTGGACGGAAGACACAGACACGACGACACGAATGATAATGAATTAATGTGACTACGATATATATGCAACTCATTGACGATAATATTTAGTGATGTATTACACTTCGCATCGCGTTCGAAATATTATATAGCACAATGCACTTTTAAATTTCTCCAGTTATGATAATGATATTAGATGCTGCATTCATTGCATTGCATAATTTTCATGATCATAATTTTCCATCGTTCTGTACGATGCAACGTAAAGTTGCGGAAAGTATTATCAAATATTCCGGAAGTTACTGCAGCAATTTTATCAAAATGTTTGAAAGAATTATCGATATGGATATATATGAATACAATGTCATTGTCATGACGTTTCTCGTCACCTCATTACGCAGTCATCTTACATTAGCCTCTTTTGCGCCTTTTATCCCCCGGCACGTATCTAATACCTACTTGGGCGATCAATTGATGCGCGACATAACTTCGCGTCGAAGATGCCGGTGGCTGGTACATAGAATCACACTTAGTGAATATATATCCGGTAGATGCGGGAGAGACAGAGAGCCCCCCCCAAGAACGATGCCTACTTCGTCGTCTTCGCCTTGCTCCTCCCGTGAGGAAGTTCTATCAACGCACAGAGGCAGCGAACGGTAGCCACCTATGACCTCTTACTACGCAGGGGCGCACCGATCTCCGCAAGTTTGTGTAAACTTGCGGAGAAATTAATTAAAATTTATTTTCTTAGCATCTAGTGCTTAACTGTGTGCGAGATCAAGACAATGCATCCATCAAGGAAGACAATGTAGATTTAAGATATATATTCTTATATTATACTCTTTCTTTCTTTCCGTCATATCATCATCATTAATCAATTGATTTACACAGCGATTTTATAATTAAACCAAGAGTATCCTTCACAAAAATTAATTATAAATGTAATTATATATTTTACTTTTCTAAAAAATGAAGACTTTAAAGATCTGCATAGAAGAAGTAAGACACGAATGTATAGAGATAAAATGGCACAAAATTTCACAAAATTTCTACGTCCAGCACGAAAAGTCCGCTGGCGATTTTAGAAATTATGCGATGGGGTCGCGTATGCACTTTCACGTGGGCGCCTCGCGAGTTTCCGAAGAAGTTACGATATACGGTTGATCTACGGACAACAATTAAGCATGGCATTATAAATATCGCGTTCGCGCGTTTGCCAACGTAACTCCTTCGTCGGCCGGAGGCAACGTAATGGCGCCTGAAAGATGCGTACCTGACCTCTAATGCGCGTAGGTGAACCTACGCACCCTATGAGAACCTCATCTTTGCCGGTGCATACATTCGCTCTTCTCTCTACTCCGTTTACCTGAGAAGCGAATGGAAATTGGTTGGCAAAGTCGGAGACAAGTCGATAGCTTTCTAATAAATCGACAATTGTTCGAATATGCGTTCTTACTTCATATATCAACGAGAACTCCATAATAAACGGCTTTATGTTTCCTAGACACGGTCTTCCTGTTTCGAAAAAACTTATGTGCCAAGAAAATAATTGAATGGTTTCCATATAAAAAAAATCATGTATCTTTATATTAAAACTGTGGATAATGAGTTTCTAAAACTTTTCTTTTTCAAAAAGAGAGAAATATGATAGTAGACTTTACGTCATTATATTAACGTAAGTCTTAATTATTAGATTTCAAATTTAACTGTTGATTGATCCATGATATTAAATTTTAAACACATCTATATGTATATTTATTTTCAGATTATCTATTGTCAAGTTCATTATTTGTGCACTCCTATGAAAAATTCTGTGAAAATACCACAATATTATTAAATTTCTCAGATGTAATCTGGTGGCATTATCGCTTTTTCAGCCAGTCGTAATCTCTAAATATATCTGCTATCGCAGTCGTATCTGCTACGATCTCTCCTAAAAGCTACATTTGCCGGTCGAGTCCTTCGGGCCGAGGTGATTTTTCCGAAATATGTAACGCGCGTCGCGTCGGGAAATATTTAAATCGTCTCTTCTAGTATCAGGTATCGGCGCTGGCTCGCAGCCATAACCGCGGGCGGAATAATTTTGAGCCGCTCACGATAATAAATGCGCGCGCGTCACGAGCTTCACGTGCGTGAGACTCGATCTCGGGGGGGCTCTACTAGTTTATAGGGTTCCTCCTCTCTTTTATGTCTGCGGTATACCCAGCCACATACGATAATGCGCGCTTTTCCCCGGCAGTGTCACCGTCGCCCAGAACAGGCATAGCATTAACTGGCCGTTGCCCGCGCGCGACTCGCACGAGGACGATCTCGCCTCTCGACTCGTAACCGGCGCCTCCTCGGCCTCTACGGTCCATCAAGGTAAGCGGTAGTGGGTATATACGGTAGCCGTCAACGTGTCAACCGGTGACTAATGGATCCACGCTGACGAGACGACGTTGGTAGCGCCGACCCGGTCGTAAGTAGCGTGGTCGATAGCGGTGCCGGCGATATAAGCGGTATATAAGCGTCGCCTTATTATAAATAGACACTTAAGACACTTGAGGCTCGCACTACTCTCTTGGAACACGGAAATTCATCTTATCAGTCAAGAAGAAATAAATTACACCCGCTTGGTTTAACTCGCGTGATTAGGCAAGCGCTTTCTCATCGGACCTCAGACAAGGAGCTTTATCCAAATTAAAATTGTTTCAAATGCGAAGAAAGTGAAATTATGGCATATACAAATGCTTTTTTATTTATTTTGATTATTTAAAAGTCCATTAGAAAGGCTAGAGATACGAGTGTTTGAGATACAGGAGTAGAAAAATTGACGTAAAGTATTCAGTTAATGTTACCGAAGCCAAATCTGATCAAATGGCTTGGAAAATTCTTGCCATTTGTTGTCTTAAGTGCTATTTGGATAGGACTATGAAATACCTGTAGAGCTGACTTTTCTCATTCCACGTTATATGACATCCAACGTAATAATGATTCCGTGATACGAGATATAATGTCGCCGGTAGAAGACGTTTAATGTTCCTGATAATAACGCACGTTAAGATTCAGAGATATCTAATCATTCGATTATGGCCCTTCACTTTTGCTCGCGGCGATAGCGCACATCGTTTCGACATTGTGTTCCGAGAAAACGTTTCTCGACACGCAATGGTTCCGCGAATGGGCGTGATTATCTTTCATTTATGCGGACCAACGGGCGGCACAATGTGTTTGCTAATCTGCGATATAAACGTCCGGTAAATTTACTCGCGACACGCGAATTTCAGCGAAATAATGTTCGTCCGGAGCAATGATCTCATCCCCCGAATGTGTCGAGATTGTCGTTAAGATACACGACGACAATTCTCGATACGTAAATCTTATACGTGAAAGCTCGCAGAATGTTCGCTTGGTGCGCGAGCAATCAATACTTGTGTTATCGTTAACGATGACATAAATAGCCACAATGTGTGTTTGGTAAATGGTAGCCACCCTCGAAGAACGACATATCTTGCTTTTCATATATTTGTTCCGAGCTCTATTTTGTAACATTTCCTTTTTGTTTCTGTTCCGCAGCAATTTAACCTTTTTACTTTCAATATAATCGTGCAATTGCCTTTAATAAAACCTTTACTCTCATTGACTCATTAATACTCCGATAAACACAATTTCGTACATATAAAATGTGAATGCGATATGTAAGGAGATACGGAAAGAGATATAAAAAGAGAAAGATCTTTTGAAAGGAGCCGAGTGGGCGACCAACGTTGCAATCATCAATGATTTACTTACTTATCCCATGATTTACTTATCCCACATGTTCTCGAGTATCCTCCCTCCTTGCAAATCTCCCTTTTCGACGAATCTTCCTCTCTCATTGCTTCTTCGCCTGAAATCAGTCTTCGAGTGATGCACCGATGCTCGATTTATCGTTCATCTCTATCTTCCGACTTGCGTATCGCATTAGAATTTTCTCTGTTTTTCTTCGTCTCCTCCTTGCTAGAGCGGCCAACAGGTGACAGGTACTCATCTAAAACAATTACGGAGAATCGCGGTTATTTACGAGATAGAGAGCGTCATTGACGCTGGAGAGGAGGAGCGATGATTCGAATAGCTCCTCGGGCGACTAGGCGGCCGTGAACGGCCGGCATGATTGAGAGCGCATAATGCGAGATGTTGAGGCAGGTCGGAAATCAGCGCTAATGATCGGGCGTGGGTGCGAATTAAGCGGCGATGGCCGCGGAGGACGATGTGCCGACGACCTCGCGGTTCCGGGGACGGATTGAACGTGCAAACTCACCTTCTACGAGCAATTATATTGTCTTCTCGCGTTAACAGTCGTATATACGAAACACCAACCATCATGAAAATGTTTAATTAGATGCACGTTTCATGTTCCGGACAATTAATGTGTCGATTACTCGCATGCTCTCCTGCCTTCGATCGCCCACGAGTGACGCATCATCCAAGTCGTCGCGGGTTCAATACATTTATTCCGAAGAGACTGCATGCCGATGGATTATGTAAATTCGTGGTCGCATCGCTGCTTCAGCTTTCCATAATGCTATTTTATTTCAATCGAAATGCGCTAAAAGTGCTATTTAGGATAGTAAATGTGAGGAGATATACGTTTTAACTAATGAGAGATTACAACATTAACGAGGAATCCATCCCACGCATATAGATTTACCGATAATTATCGTCGACATTGTGCATCGATAAAACTGCGGGATATAAATTACAATATAAATTACGAATTCCATTCCGCTCCATCTTTCCTCGGGATTTATGCCAAGATTACCGCGATATTATGCACACGCTCTCACAGCCGAGTATTCTTTCAATAATTTACCGATTATCCGCTCAATTATCGAGTAACGTTCTCTTTAGTCGAGCAACAAAGAAGCCTCGTTTACTCCTCGTATCGCTATCGCATTCCAGCGGACGTAGCGCATCTCAAAAACGCGCCTCCGCTGCGCGACATTAACGCTCCGCTCATTTACATCGGGCGGTCGAGCGCCGTTAATTGGTATCGGATCTCAATTACCGTAGATTACGGTGGCCTTTTTTCACCTGTTACCGCGAGCGAGAATGCTCGCAGCTTGGCGCGCGATAAGGCGTTTATGACTACCGCGCACACGATGCCAAGGTTGATTTTTCTCTCTCTCTCTCTTTCTTTCTCTCTCTCCTTCTCATTTTCGAACCGTCTTTCCATTTCTCTGCTTCCTCTTTCTTAGGTTCAATTTATCGGGTCTTAAGATACATGCGGGAGTATTGTCACCGGTGGCGGTGACTGCATACAGAAGGCGTCGTCTTTTTCGCCTCCGCAAATGGACGCTTCTTCCCGCGAAGAAAAGAATCACCGTACCATAATTCATGCGACATTAACGGAATTAGCATAGCAATCTCATTGACTGGCTATGTATGTGTATATATATATAGAATATTTCATCTCAAGTTTCGAGATCGCACACGTTGAAACATATATATAATAAATAGAAAAAAATGATACTTACGAGAAGTGTTTTGGTTTCAAGTATGTTAATCAAAGATTAAATCTTTTTCTAGACAGAGGCATTTATCACTGTGATATATTTTCTCTCTCGTTCTGGATTTTCAAGCTATACGATCTGAATTGAAGTGAAATAATCTACGTGTCCAACGTTCACTTGGCCATGCCGTCGTGACTTTTAAAGCCGTTCAAATCGTGATGCGATCGGCCGACCCTGTTTCGTTTCTTCGGAGGAACGATCGCGAGACGATCCGGTAATCGCACCTGCATATCGATGGCGGTACACCTACGCGTGAATTCTTTCGTCCGGAATGACATTGTCACCGGTGGCGGTGACTGCATACAGAAGGCGTCGTCTTTTTCGCCTCCGCAAATGGACGCTTCTTCCCGCGAAGAAAAGAATCACCGTACCATAATTCATGCGACATTAACGGAATTAGCATAGCAATCTCATTGACTGGCTATGTATGTGTATATATATAGGATATTTCATCTCAAGTTTCGAGATCGCACACGTTGAAACATATATATAATAAATAGAAAAAAATGATACTTACGAGAAGTGTTTTGGTTTCAAGTATGTTAATCAAAGATTAAATCTTTTTCTAGACAGAGGCATTTATCACTGTGATATATTTTCTCTCTCGTTCTGGATTTTCAAGCTATACGATCTGAATTGAAGTGAAATAATCTACGTGTCCAACGTTCACTTGGCCATGCCGTCGTGACTTTTAAAGCCGTTCAAATCGTGATGCGATCGGCCGACCCTGTTTCGTTTCTTCGGAGGAACGATCGCGAGACGATCCGGTAATCGCACCTGCATATCGATGGCGGTACACCTACGCGTGAATTCTTTCGTCCGGAATGACGCGCAACCAGCCAAGTCGACGTGTTCCCTTGGAATTACAAGATACGAAGTCTGGAGACAAGTGCTGGAGAATTGTGAGATTTTATTTTACCGAAAATATACTGTTAAATAGCTACAATACTCCAACGATTTATTACAGTCGCTTACAGATGTTAGCAGTGCGCTTCAGTTATTTTTTTCAAGTCTCTTTCTTTAAAATTTAAAATGATACTTCTACTACCGTTAGTTAAGAATTCAGATTTTCGAGATTAGCAAAAAGATTGATAAAAAGATATTTAAAGATTTTCGCAATCTCTTCCATTTTTATCTAACAAAATAAAACCTACATCCTATTTTAATACGAATTAAAAAAGATTTCGGCTGAATGCATAGAAATACGCTAAGCAAAGAAAGAGAGAAAGAAAGAGAGAGAGAGAGAGAGAAAGGAAAGTTCCACCTGTGTCTCCGAGAATCAATCTCGGGAGCGAATCAGACCCTGAACGAGCGGAGTTAGAGTGGACTTAGGCGGAAGAGAGACAGGCGTCCATGGAAAGAAGGCTTCGAGGAAGTACACTTCGACCTTCCCGTGATGCCAGTCGTTATCGCGCACCGGGCATCGCGTGCCGCAACCCTACCGTAGGCGAGTTCCCTCTTATCGTGCATCTACCACCACCTGCGAGAGATCGAGAGCGCGGTAATCGTCTCACGGTAGTTCCCCGGAGCGCATCCCGGCACCGTCCCGCTTCTCCGCAGCATCATCGTCCTGATTCAGACGGAGGAAACAGGACGTGCGGGACGTCGCACGGTAACCGCAGACCGGTACCGCCTTTGGCGCAAGCGCGCATAATGAGAATGATATAATAACGACGCGCACCGGCCGGCGCGGTATTCTCGGCGACACAACTCATCCCGATAAAAGGATACCGCTTTCTCGTAGAAGCGGAGAATAGAAGGTCGAGGAACGGAACGGGCAGCGGAGGAGCACCGGCCGTGGACCAGCGAAGAGGAGCGCGTCTTCGGGAACGAAACAGGGTAAGACGAGGCGGTATGTCCGTCGCGCGCAGGAGGAACGATGTAACCAGTCGGGTTAATTAAGAGGATCCAACCTTGACGGACGTAGCCATTGTGCACGTGCTGCACCCCGTCCCGTCCCGCTTCTACCTTCTTTTCTCCTCCTCTCGGCGCGTGATACGTACTTAAACGCGTCCACATATGTACACGTCCGCGGGACACCGTCGTACTTCGTTCTTGTCGTGCACCATTTACGGAGAACTTCTTACGGGCCTCTTGCACGCGTTGAAGAAACACCGAGAATTGGTCACATAAGTTTTCTGCTCTATCTCTTTCGCCGTAAAAAAAAGTGCGCGTTATTGGAAATTTACGTTATAGATGCAGAATATTTTTCAGCATTGCGCGAAATTGTAAATAAACGCGCCAATCGCAAAGGCAATAAACATCTAAATCCTTCTTTTCTTTTTACTAGCGAAACGCGTATTTAATAATTAAACCATTGAGCACTTTTAAAGGAAATTAAGACATCATAGCACATAATCTAAACAGCCGTTTGTGGCGCATATAAAGACTCGAGATTAATGGAATCCGCGAAGATATGCTGCCTTTTGTTCGTACAGTTTTCTAAAAATGATTTTCGTATATCGAGATAACGTAGTCGCGACTCTCACGCGTCGTTTACGCAGCGTTCCATTATCTTTTCGCCGTTGCAAAGACGAATAAGCTGCGCGCGTGCACGCGGCTGATAGCGCATTATACGTCCCGCGTGCAAAAGCTGGTCCGGCGCGGAGATATAAAACCGAGGGGGCGTCCCGGTGACAATTAACAGACCCGCTCGACCACAAATCACCGGGCGGCAAGCTCTAATCACAACCGCGAGACCGCTCTCTTCCTTTCTCGCACCGCTCTCCCCCGCCGACTTGGCATCTCTCTCTCTTTCTCTTTCTCTCTCTCTCTTCCTCAGATGTTGCTGTGATATATAATAGTATCGGGTCTCGTGAAACCACTGCTGAAAGCGCACCGCGCTAAGGTGCGACACGTTTAAAAGCGATCTCGAGACCGCGAGATCGCCAACTGTTCCCTTACGACCCACTTTCTCGACGCCGATCGCGTTTCCTGTCACTAACGTGCGGGTGTAAATTTCAATTTTCAGATTGCCTCGTAAATCGTACGCTCTCCATACGAGGAAGTGTGCGGCGGATAAGCGTAGACTAGACAAAAGCGTTGTCTCGACCGAAGCGGATAATTGAGATAGCACACTGCTGATATCCTTACGCTTTGATGTATATTAACGTCCGTCTGCGTTAAAATTCCGATTTTATTAAGCAACAAAATCTATTAGAATTACGAAATGATATAAACGACGCGAATGATATAATTTTAATCTCGTAACAATAATAAATCGCTAAAAGAAGTTTGCGATGTAGTATGAGAACTTAATCAATGTAAAATATAAAATCTTGTATCTAATGAGAAATGAGAATTAGCTCTCCTCTTAAATCTCAATGAATTCAATAGGATTATTAGCGATCGTGTATCATCCCAACGAGTTCGATCGACAGCGAAAACGCAGGAAAGATAAAACGCTCTAGAAAAATGAGCTTTCCTGATGTTCAACGATAAACGAGATCCCATGCTTCAGCGAATCTATTACATCGCAACACATTAAATTAATTGAACGCCGATTCCTAATGGATTGGCATAGCTAGATCGGTATCATCCCGTCTCGATAAAGGTAAGCTTCGCAGGCAGGCGACCCGACGGTGGAAACGGATGGCCGCGCACTTAATAACCGATAATTTATTAATACTGCGCGTTCAACATTAGCCCGGCGAGTAAATCAAGGCATCCTTGTTTTATGGCATGCATTCATTACCGGGCAGGTTGCACTCGCTCGTATATCTCCGGAGTTCCGGGCCCCGACGGAGAGGGGACCTATGGTTACGCGCGGAAAAGTGAGAAGGACGGGCGGATTCCACCCCCTCTCTCCTTCGAGCGAAGAGGATAAGGGAGGATCTCTTTGCACCAAAGAGCTCCAGCGCCTGTCCAGACGTTCTTCTCGCGCAGTGCATACATTGTTAGCTCGGTTTACGAGGCACATTTTAAGGCCTTTACGCTCGCGTTTACGCTCCTATGTCTTTACGTTTACGATCGTTACGGAGGCCCCTATCGTGGCCTCCTTCCTCGCGACAATTCCTCGACATTCTCCTCCGCTGACACCGGGATCAGGGGACTTTACTCGGGGTTAAGGACAGAATCCTCCTTTTTTTCTCTCTCTCTCTCTCTTTTATGCGAATCTCTCTTCGCTATCTCTAAATCCTCGTTATCCCCGAGCGGACCACCTCGGAAATTTATCGTTCTGCGTCGACGACATCTCAGATCCCGACGGAGCTTGGGAGCCTAATGACCTCTCACACGATGTGGAGTACGCAGATACTTCTCTTGGTGGGGATCGATCTCTCCTGCGTGTCTCCGACAGTACCGTCCTGTTTTCCGTGGTGTCGCGAAACCCATGGATCCCATCAATCTTAATTTATGTTTAAAGGACGTATTTAGCCGTTTAATGAAGCTTCGAGGGACACCTGCTGCGCGCACGATAATCTTTCGCAACCACGATTACGGCGAATTCCGTAATGGTGCGTTTTGCGGAAAAAACACGCGGCACGGAAACATCATCATTGACCACTTTAATCCGGAAAAGGAGAAGCTGCGTGAGAAATTATCAATCATTATCAATAATGATGACATCAAGCAACGTTTGATAAACGAGACGGTTAAAAAAAACGAAATTGATTAGAAGTTGCAGCAAATACTGACAATTTTAACATGACACGGTAGATTGTAATACGTCAGAGATACGATAATTCCCGCAAAGTGCAATGATCATCTTTCGAATGGCAGGTGGTCGCCGCGACAATCGCGCGCCAAGACGGCAGGGCGGTTTTATCGGCGGACGATGGTCGAAGGGAGAGGAAACCTAATTGAGTGTCCTCGCCCTGGGTGTCCAACGTTGTCCGGTGTTGTCGCCGCTACCTGAGGGCGTGGGCGTCCTGATATGAGTTACGAGTCTGTCGTATTACACGGCGGTGACCATGGCGCGGTCGCGGTGGTCCTGCCCGTCCCGAGATTACGGACCATTTATACAGCGAGCGACCATCGCGAGCGCGGGAATATACGCGGTAGCATTCGCCGCCGTTTCATCTATTCCCTTATATATTCGACTAAAAAATTGTCGGAATAGCCGCGTAACGATGGATACGAGATATTATCTGAGATGGCATCGTAAGGACTAATTATATAAAGACATATCAGCTGTAAAAACAATTCAGTTCTGACTTGAATAAAAATTTTTAGATTAACCAGTTTCTAATTTTTTAATTTAATTATATCATTATGTAATATCTCTTGAATATTTTATTTTTATATTAAAAACAATAACATTTAAAAAAATTTAAATCCGAATATTAACAGAATGAATGCAGACTACATAATTTGTCGACTACAACATGTCGAGGTAGAACCAAGCCGGTGGTCACACACCCACGACGACACTGCGGACGTCGACGACTATCACGACGGCAATAAGGGGTAGGTCGGCAAGAGATCACTATAATGAGCAGAACCAATATTAGTCGATGTGGCCACCATGCCGCCCGGCCGGCGAAGGAATTGGCGAACGAGCACGGACGGATCAGCCGGGTAATTGCCATTACGATATCATCTAAATGCTCTCACGGCTATCCGTAATGAAGACGCGCACACTGAGGGAGAGCCTGAGACACGTACGAGAGCAAGAGATTGACTATAACATAAGCATCGTATACGCCCACGTAAACATACGCACGCGATTCCCCGATACTTTCGCGCTTGTATGCCTCCACATCGTCGTTCACCTCGTGAATCCTCTCAGGCCGGACCTCTCCTCGCCCCAGTGCCTCGTCTTCCTCCTCCACCCCCGCTAAACGCTTTTCAATGCTATCGACGAGATATGAGGCGTGTCTAATTACGCGATCGGTGCACGTCCAATCAAACTGCCTTCCTGTCGACGATCGCCGTCACCATTATCGCGATCGAACCGTACGCGTGGGGAATCGTCTCACCCTTTTCCGTCGACGCTCGCCGCCGGGACTCCGAGGCGAATTTCACGGACCGCGTCGCCCGGTGCTTTGACCTCCGATTGATCGACCGATCTCCGATCTCGTTCCCGTTCTCTCCATGGGAAGATTCAATATCGCGACGCACAATGAAGAACGAAGAGATTTTTATTATATTTATTGAACAAAGGGAATGTATTATAGAAAATAATTGGAGAGAAACTCTCACTCTCCAAATTATTTTATAACTCATAACATATATATGCGAATAAAATGACATGCTTGTATTTTATCAACCGATTATAACGTCCTGACAATAAGTTATTCTAGAGTAATACGTAATTAATATGAAATCGAGTGAGTTTTTGTCATGAGGTACTTATAGTGTTCACCATTCAATAATATATTTCGAAAACGAACGTAAAAAAGCGCTCAAAGTAAAAACCGTAGACAATAATAAACCGGTAGTCGTACTTTCACGAGTTATATGACGGCGTGGACAATCGACCGGTCTCGTAGAAACCGAACTCGCCGTCGAGGGTCAGCGGTTTTAATAAGAGATCTCTCTGAAATGCAATTGCGATTTCTGTCTTCTCCCCTCTTTCTACACTCCTTGCTCGAACACGAGCGCGATTAACATTACTGCTGGAATAACGATTAGGACCTCGCCTCGCGGTTGACGCCGTCTCATTAAGTCAGTTTCAGTCGAGGAATATTAGTATTTGTGCCCGTACCTGACCTCTTGACGCAAATTCCCCGCGATTAAACTCGTTCTCCGATAAGATCATCGGATGGCGTTACATTCGAGGAATAGTAAGCGGCGTAATCATCGAGAAGTTCTTACAAACATAGATAATTTCTGATCACGCTGTAACTTGCTATGCCGTGTTCCATTGATAAAGTATAATCGTTTGGTTATATTTTAAAGTATTCATTAACGATATAAAACGCCACATGTCTAATGATAAGAAAATTAAATTAAGATTTATAGTTATGTCTATCCCGAAAATAATCATCTTGCTGTCTATGTAGACAGAGTGTTAAAAAAAAAACCATTCAATATTTATATAGTAGATAGGACATACCATACCGAGTAAAAAAACCTTAGGTTGAAAGCTCAACCTTCTGAGATATAAACACTTTTGTATATTAGCATCATGATTGACTTACTGATGTGTCCTATCTACCATATAAATATTGAAAGATTTTTCTTGAACATCCTATAATCAATCTTTCAATGGCAGGAAGAATATCTACTGCGCATAATCTGGTAGCGCGGGAAAGTAAACTTAACGGGGTGTAATTCAGCGATATCTTCACGCATGATGGCCACCGGTAATTGCCGTTTTTACACGCAATCAGAGCATGAATTTATTGGTCGCGTACGAACGACTCGATTAGTCGCACTGTCGATTCGCGCGGTGGAAGCAACCGAACTTATTAGCCCGCGTTAGGTAGATGCCGTTAATTAGAGTCGTTGTAATGTTCGCGACGATCAATGGCCAAGAATCCTGTACTAATTTGTCATCCATGCGCGAGTCCGTAATTTCGCTCATAAGATTTTAAAGATCACCGCAAAGTCATGACAGTAATTTATGTATTTGCCCGGCAGGAAAATAAAGGGGGAGAGGAGAAAAAAAAGTGGGAGAATGCAATGATATGTTAATGCGGTTAATGAAATGCCCTAGGCTATACAAAAATGTAAATTAATATACTTGTTCGAGAGGAGACCACTTTTTTAAAAGAGCTTGTTTGAGGAATGTGTGATATATTTTCGTTGATTATATTCCGATGCTGTATGTCGTAAATTTTGCAACATTAAAAAAATTAAAGTTTTTTAAACGATGTTTGTAATGTTTGCCAATCTTTAATTCTCTTTTGCGTTTCTTGATCTAGTTTTTAAAATCTGCAATATTTCTCTACATTTTAATAATGCGCGCGTATTGTTGGTTAAAATAACATTCATCGCTATAGCATATAAAATGTAAATAAAATAAAATATATTATATATAAATTACTGACATTTTTTTTTACTTGTATACGTCCGAATATTTAATTTTATTCATGCGAGCATCTCGATCTTTCGCGAAAATTAATTTCGCTCGCTGAAGCGCAAGCCAGAATTCAATTTTGGGCCTACAATGTCGCCAGATGAGACAGCGGATTATGTCCGACGATTTGACCACCCGTCTTTCTTCCGCATTATCTCTTTTGCATCTTGTTCCACTCTAAAGCAAAAGGCTAACAGCACAACCTCGATCATAACATCTTAAACTCGGCCATTAAGCGCCTTTTTTTAACATGCTACCAATCGATATTTGTCTGTATGTCAGGATCGATCGCGCGGCCAGATATATTAAAAATTCTATTAAACGCGGACGCGAGAGACTTTTATATGTTCGAAACCTCGTTTGCATTTTCTTCTGATCGGTTGAATAGGACGAATTCAACACCGATCGCCACTTCGATGCGTGTTCGCCACCCAAGTCGTCAGGGCCTGATGCCGCCGTAAGAGACGAGCATGTCCCTTGACAAGTTCGTTCTCCGAGACATGCGCCGGTGCTACATCGAGTCCCCGACGATTTTCACGACGCGCATCGAGCTCGTAATGAGGGGTCGTTAATCAGGGGGAGACAGAGACAGTGGACACAGAGACGCGTCCACCGTGATGAGATGGCGGTGGACTCGAAGCAGGCGAAGAGGCGGACACGATGACACCTGACACGCGGGCTCCTTACAAAGAGATCATTCACGATGATGTGCCCGCTACTAATTATTAGGTCTCACGTAATGAGGCACCTTCTGAAGATGCCGACGCAGATGCGGAGAAACTTTGATACGCTCAGGAGACGCCGAGGATTCTTCCCACGCGATTTTATAACAACCGTGATACTTTGTAATGATTATATCAACATGACGCTATCGGAACTTGATGTGTCATTTACTGGACGTTTCTCGATAATATTGCAAGCAACATTAAAGATTACTATTTATGATTCATTATGCAATAATACTTTTATAAATATATATTCGTTTCGATATATTTTTAACTAAAGCTCTAAATATCGCAAACTCTTATAAAGAAAATTTTTTACATTAGTTTAATTAAAAACTCTCTCATAAATATGCTTATAGATAAATTTTAAATACTTTCGGATACATCATCTCTCTGTAATATTGAAAAATGACAACATTATTGTCAATACATCCATTGTCTTTCTCCCATTGCATCACAGAGGACAAGACGTCATTATTGCAACATCAAAAAATAAACGCTCAGTTAATTTCGCCGACATAATCCGTCGGTCATCCGTCGCGTCATCGTGCAACATTGTGGGCACGAAAATCCGTCTCGGCTTACGGATCAATTAACTTAACGACCGGCGGGCAAGTCGGCGGCGAGTTAACGCGGGGTTTCGCGTTAACGCGCCGCTCAGGGCGCCCTCGGAAACCTACGTCGACCGCGCATAAAGGAGCATAAACACGGTCCTGTCGACGTCGCGGGTTTATTAACGCCGACAATTATACCGCCGGGGGCTAGGCGTGATTTACAAGGGGAGCTCGTGAAACCGCGCAACCTACGGTCCAGCCCTTTACCACGCGAGCGACACACACACACACACATAGACACATCTCTGCCTCCATCGTGAGATATACAAAAAAGTTTCTTGGAAATTTTTTGAGAGGACAGAGCTACAGCGACGAGGCTTAAATTTCGATAGTCCGAAGCTCGCCGTGCATTCTCTCGCGCGAATGCATTATCATAAATGTGTGACCGGCGAGACACGCGTTATGATAATTGTTGCAGGTGTATGTATGTCGTATAATTTACGATCGATGTTATGATCGCGGCTTTATGATCAACGATCTAAACCGCAGCGAATGCATTCATTTCGCGCACGATCGTCCCATTTGTCGCGACGCTTTTTGTTATTCCACATAAACTTCAACTAGTCTCGGAAAACAGGAGCATTTAGATGATATTTTACGATTTATATGTTATATTTGTGTACATCGACTTTGATAAAATCTCTATGTCATAGCTGCGACGAGAACGTTACAATGATTAAATCGTCGCATTAAATATTCTTAATTATTGCTCCATAAATCGTTTCATAATAAACAAAAATGAATTAATATCATCAATAACTTATTTTCTGCGAACGAGAGGCTTCTGTAATAATATATAATCAAAGTATTGCGATCAAGAAATGAATACGTGCAGAATGTATCTGTAATAAATTGTTTCAATATCTCGTAATCGGCCCCGAACAACACGGCTACCTATCTTTCGTTCCGAGAAGAGAGCCGGGCGGACTTGAACTCTGAAAACCCGGGGTCTTCTACCCCGGGCCCAGGACTCCCCTAATTTGTTTGAGTGAAACAATATCGAGTTACGACCGATGGTATCGCTCGGACACGCACGTGCTACGGCACACGGAAGGTTCATCGCGGTTCTCTGACGAGCTACCGTGCCGAGCTATCTTCACGAATCTCACGAGAAGAAGAAGAAGAAGAAGAAGAAGAAGAAAAGAACGCAGCAGCGGCTGCGAAGACGACTCCCTTCCATGCATGCTTCAAGCAGGTTCCAGCGTTGCGCGTATACGAATTTACGTTGCGCCGTGACTTTCAACGAGATGTTGATCCTCCATCCTGATCTCGCGAAAGCGGGGACAGCGGTAAAAAGAAGCCAGTGAAAAAAAATCACCTGACTCAAATTCCTACCCAAACATTTCGCTCAAGAAAAATTTCATTCATCCAATGAAATACACCTGACTATGCGAGTGACATTTGCGTTTTCCAACAATTTTCCACTTATCATCCACTTATATTCATAGATATTCTTGCGACGTACAAATTGGAATGTAGCTTTATTTCTTGTCTTATTTTATCAATTATATATAAAAAGATTTTATTTTTTTTATTTTTTTAAATATTAAAAAACTTAAATATCGTTTTATAATATCTTGCTATTCTCAAAAAATTGTTAACAAAGTTGAAAAAAATCATCTAAAATAACTCACAAGGTTGACTGTTTTATAATGTAATAACATTGGTTTTAGAGACTCGCGCTCTTTTAGTGTCCCTTCATCAACGACAAGCCTTTGACAAGCCGACGCGCCACCCAACGCGCGAAATTAGGACCGTATAGAGCAAAAAGGGACTGCGGTCTTGCGGTCGACAAGATGTCGCTGCTTAAAATTCCAGCCAAGGACCGCGCGACACAGCATCAATGATGAATCCACCTTCCTCTCGATCGCCCCGTTATCTCGTTCTCCCGATACTCTTATAAAGAGTTGAGCGCAACTTTCAGAAGAGATCTTTGATAGGGAGACATGAGGAACTGTCATGCGGTGTTCGCGAAAGTTACTCAATGAAACGTCAAAACAGCAAGACACTATCTTTCTTTCGTATGGTGTCGCTTATTTTTGCTCCTTTTTTCTTCCTCTTCTTCTTTCTCGGCGCGTGGAGGCGAGCGCGTGCGGATCAATCGCATTTATTAAGGCGAGGTGTCACGGAATCGTTACCGCTGTCCGCCTTATAAGCTTACTCGCAGTACGAAGGTGTCAGCCACATCGATCGAGAACATTAGCCGCAAGACGCGTATCCCCCCTTCCTAACGAGACAAAATGACACGGGTGCGTTTCTCTTCTTGGGCATCTCACGTGCGGTTTCGCAGCCGCGACCGATCCGTGGACGATCTGTCTTTCAGCCCGATAAATCGCATTCGACGCGCGGCTTCGTTCCTTGGTACTTTGCAATTTTGAGTGGCATTAATCCTGTTTTGCGCTATTTAATTGTAATCTCGTCTAAATCATACGTAATACAATCTGAAACAAGCACGTTTTTAAAGTATTAAGATATTTGACGCTTATATCCGAGCAGAAAATAGGAATATTGAACGATCTGAAAATATTATTCTATAAATTAATCAGTATCGGCAATTCGAGCAATAATCATTAAAGATAATAATCGTTAATGTCGAGAAAGGCGAAAGGAGATTGAGTGCATCTTAGATATGCATCGTGCGACGAAATGTCGCACAGACATTTCATAGCGCGATGTCTGCAGAGTAAGTCAGTCATATAGATTTATGCATTCTTGGAAGCTTAATGATTTATTGGTTGTCAAGCACTTTACTCCGACACATTTATCTTGTGGTAATGCGATTATTTTAGCATATGTGTTTTGCTTTTTCGCTTTCAAATATCAAATGAGCATATAATTATGCTGGAATAGTAAATAAACATAAATCTAAATATATGGAGAATCAAGAAAATGAATGCTCCAAAAATTCGTAAGAAAGAAGAGCAGCGAAATCTTATCACGCGTGTTTACGTTATCATAAAAACAAATGGACGACTAACCTGTTCTTGTATTAACGAGCCGGCACGGATTGCGCTCTATCTCGCGAACGAAGTGTTTTATCCTCCGGATCCGAGACGTGAGAGGAATTTGAAACTGAAATCGGCCGCGTTGGAGTCCGCGGGACGAACAAAGGGGATCGTGATTCCCGCGTCCGTCAGTTCCCGTATCCTGTCTCCGCGAAAGGAGCTGGATCGCGGGAAAAGGGAGAGGCGAAGGAAAAGGAGAAGAAAGGGAGGAAGGAGAAACAGCAGGATAAAACGAGACGAAGGAACAGCTTTTGCAGGGCGGAAAAGAGTGAGCAGAGTCGTTCTGAATGGTCTCTCTCCTCTCGGGTAGCCGGATGCGTCTCGGACGAACATTTCATCTGGCATAATCCAGTTTATGAAACCCTGAATGTGCATGCACATACGCGGATGTCTATGTATGTATGCGCGCCTTCTATTTCGTCGGTACGGCGCGAATGGACAGGAAACGGCCGGGACTGAATGCTCCTGGAATTGGATTAAGAGCATTCTGTGTAATGCTGCCGGCTTCGTCATGGTTTCGCCAATGCCTTACACGCGCAAGACTTATTTCTCCACGTAACGCCGATTTCCCTACCGTGAAAAGTCGAAGATTATCCTTGTAGGATCCGGCGAAATACGAAGGATCATTTAAAAGTCATCCGGCTTAAGAAATAGATCCGTCGCAAACATTGCGATATCCCAAACATCCGGTCGGATTTTTCTGATGGATTACGCAGGTGTATCATATAGCTGCGCGTTTTTAATTTTTTTTTATACATTTGGAGTAACTATTTTTTTTTTCTATTCTATTAAGAGTTAATAATATCGTTTACGTTAAAGCGTATCGAGGAAATATCATGCAAGATTGTTTTCGAAAATAACAGGCATTTATCTAATTGTGTGTATGATTAATGAGATACGATTATATATGATGTTATAACTACTTTTATTGATACCGGTCATAACAAAATTTTTTGTAGCGCCCCGATATGTAAACGATACGGGCCAGATTTTCACAATGTGAGATATTGCCTAGAGATTTATATCAAAGCGCGCGCATACGAAATGAACGCGTGATCTATGATTCCGCCTCTACCCGTTCCACCGGTTTCCAATTTAGATTGCTACGTTCTTTCACCTTTTCGCACTTATCCCGCATACATAACGATATGTATTACAGAATTCTGCTTAATTGCTTTGACATCGTAAACAGCTAGAATATTACTAAAGTGAATAGCGCGCACATTGGCGAAAATAGATGTGACAAATGTTGCGTTATCATCAATTTATTCGCAAAACGTATGCTTGTGTTTGAAGGTATTAATTGCGTAACACACGAACCCCCCTATTATTGCCATAGCGAGATATTTTATAATTATTTTCATGTAGAAATATATTTATATATATTTTATAGAAATATACATTATATATACACAATATATATATTTTTTAAATTTTAGATATATTATCATGAAGAAACACTATTACACAAGACAATCGCATTATCCTAAGTTACAAAACAACAACATCTTCATCAACGGTCTGTAGATCACGAATTATCGTTTATCGTGCATCGCTATTTTCCGCTCCGCTCAGTCTTTCGAGACGAGAGTATTACTCGCCAACCGATCCCTTTCCGCACTCGCTCGTCATGATCCTAACGAGGTACCTGCCCCGACTAATTGCGCGATTAGTCTGAATTTGGGCGGAACCGAGCATCCCAGCCCGCGGTCGCATCGTACGTACACCTCGAGAAATAAAAAGAAGCAAACGTGCAAGCAGGGCAGGGAAAAGAGGAAGAGAAAGAGAGAGAGAGAGAGAGAGAGAGAAAGAGAGCCGAGAATTGCTAATTAGGCGCCGCGCGCGAATACCGTGTCGGTGTATATCGGACGCCGTGATTATGGCTAAACGAAGTCTCATACCTCGGAAGCGAGAACGCGAAGAGGGACAGAGAGAAAGAAAAAGCGAGAGGGAGACTACGTGCGCGGTTCATATATATACGTGGGCTTCATTAACGGATCGTGTTAATTAGTCGCAGATAACCGATCGGCCGTAGAGAGTGCGGCAACCCCGTCGATGCCCTACGTCCCTAAAGCTGCAATAATTGCACAAGCCCGGTGGTTCGTGGTTACTGAGAAAAACTCCTGCAGTTCCTGATTTTCATCGGGATCTCGTTGGTTGCGTTCCAACGAAAAGACTTAGATAGGAAAGATTTGGAAAAGATAGGACTTGCAGCAACATTCGATCATTAACTGTTACTAATTAGCGCAATGATGTAATGACGTCCTCTCGCACGAACAACAATTTTTCCTTTCTTTATCGTTAGATAGGAAATCGTGTTGTTCTTCTTGTATTCGTTGCAACAAAAACATACAAAAAATATTTATCCATAATTTTTAAAAATATGATTTTTAATACAGAAATGTTTTATGAGAATAATAAGAGAGAATCCGAATATCGTTGAATTTTCACCAATTGATGATTTACAAAATAAAATGGCTCATTAGTAAAACTCGGAATTTAATTATGCGAAATTTTTCGCACTTTTGAATTATGACCATGGACAGAACGAACGATGGCGATGGGCTACTATAACGAACGCGTGAAAAACGAAGAGATAATCGACCGTACGTATCACATAGCGCAGTTTATTAGCTAAAATTCATTAGCTACGGCACACGGCGGGATTACGAGAGCGAGGCTAAGGCAAAAAGCGGCTTCGGGATAAAGTGGAATATATAGAACGGGACATTTAGCAGCACGTGGTGAGGCACGCCTACCGACAAGGCGGCGCAAGTTGGCTAACCGCCGGCGCAATTAACATTAGCCGATCGAGTGAGCGAGCCCCACGTTAATTAACAAAACGTTGCACGGTACGCCGACTGGAAGCTGACGTGGCAGCCGCGGAAGCGCGAGAGGACGGCGGTTTGTCTTTTTTTTTCATCTCGTCTTCTCGTAGCGCAAACTATCCCTTTAACAGTGCCGTATCGCAGTTCTCAACTTGTCCCGTCAGGTATGTGACAGCGGACGACGATGAAAATGACGTTGCGCGATGTTTCCCGCATTTGTTTATTAGAACCGAAAATTGTTTGATATAATATTTATTTCGAGAATTATTTAAATCTGACTAATGTTTTCTGTTATGTATATAAAAAGCAAGATTTTCGCTTGTATAATTCGCGATAATAATCATGAAAGTTGATAATTAGATAATTCGTTGTAAATATTATAGATTTTTTAACGATATAATAGAAGTTTTAACGTCAATTGTTTCGTGTGTAAATAAGTAGGAAAATATTTTTTAAAAGTATTATAAGATACAATACACAAGTATTTGTTTAATCTAGATAATTAAAAATTATGATAATCAATTTTTTAGAAATTAACTGAGAACACAATACAGATCATTTTTTACAATCGTAAGGTATGATTAGAATAAAAAAATCGTACAGAAACGAGTTAGTAAGAGCGACAATGGACCATTTTCTCAATGCGCTAATAAAACTCGAAGTCGACCGGTACTCGACGAGTTAAATTTCTGGACGTGCACCTACACCTCGCCTTAGAGGGCGAAGAGAGGTGGGCCCACCCGGGATCGTTTCTTCAATGGAATGGTGGGCGATCCACCGTGAATGGAGGTCATTTACTCGCATTCAACCTTCTCCGACTGCACCGTGTGGACCTGCCATTGTGCGCAGGAGGACGAAGACTATACCAGGCCGGAGTCCATGATCCGACAAAGACTCGGACACGTTCGACATGACACTACCGGAGGTGACGTCTATCTTCGCTGTCTCCCTCTTTCATTCTCCACGCGATCGTTCTGAAAGGATACCTGATGTCTTGTCCTCGGATGCTCCTCGAAGAAGTCACTGCGCAACAACTTCTATCTCATGATTTTATTGTGGCCCGTTTATGCGGCAGTTTCGGTCGCTTCCAAAACGACTATATTACATTTCCAACTGAATGAAAGGAAATTAAAAGACTCCAGTCGGTAGACAGGCCGACTGTAAGGTCAAAGACCTCTTTATAAAGCGACTTATATTTTTTTAGAAGTTCTTTATATATTTTTTTTACTATCACAAATTAACACGTATTTATGATTATTTATAGTAATATTATATAGTAATAATAATGTTAATACATGCATGTCTCATTCGTCATTTTAATTTTGTTTTCCTTTTCTCCGGAATAATCTCTATTAAATTTAATTTTCTCATCAATTTACACATAGATGAGTTTGTCATAGATCATCGCGAGTGCGATAAACACATGGCGCGTGTCTAGAGCCATATATAGATCCCCAAAGACAGTTGAACGAGCGGAACGCCACCTTGTCGATAATATATCGATCCTTGTGTCTGGAAAACGATAGAAGGTGTAGCCGTCCTCTGGGAACTGACCACCATGCACGGATACCGGCCTCCATGACCAATAACGAGGGCGGATACTAACTATTTGGCTATTTTCTGCCGATGACTTGTCCCGCCTGCTGTTGCGGGAGTGCTTTCCAATTCCTCCATAATAACGGAAAACCGTGAGCCAATTCTTGATGGCTATTTAATACTGGGTTTCTCTAATCGAATGTCTTTGTTTTCAAGAAAATTGCAGATCTCGTCCGTTTTAGAAAAAAATTGATATGTCTTTCAAGCAGACCTCCCTAGCGCAACATAATTAATGAACGCGTCGAGTGGCGGAATTTCCTTCATTTTCTTAATATGTTTTAATATTATAACAGACCTCTATAAATATTTTTGATATGTAATATGTAGAAAATTATACGTTGCTGCACAGAATTTAATCATCACTAAATATTGATAGAACATTTAAATCTTAGTTTGATAGAGATTCATATTTATTCCCTTTCGAAAGTGTTAGCGCAAACAATCAATTCGATACTCTCGGTATTTCCGTTATTCGGGCGTTATTATTTGTGATATGAGACTGCACGAGAATTTCGTGTCGTGTGTTGTATACCACACACGTCGTACATGACACAGGTTCTCCCGACGAAGGATTTGCCATGAAACGAGCGAGTTTGTAAGCGCGAGATTCACAATGAAACACGCATGAGGAGCCACGGGGATTTACAGCCTTTTCTTCGGTTGACTCTCCTATGCGCTTGTCTTGAACACGCATAATAGCACGTGTTGTGCGACCGCGCCGGTGCTTACCACTTGTTCCTACATTGTAGACGCGGTACATGGAATACCAATGTTGTCTCTGCAGCTCGCTTTTGATTACGCGATATGCGCCAGCCCTTAAACATTGTTGCACTCGCTTCGCCGGCTACTTCGTGGCCATCGCACAATTCAAGTACTATGACTCTCATGCGACGCTGTTCCAAGTTTTATGCCGTGTAAGATACAGTTTAAGAGCCGCTATGACCCATTGTGACTTCATAAGAGCGCGGCCTTATCGTTTTTAGCGCGCAATATTTCTCGCAAATATATGTGCATTGAAGTTATGCGAGCTTCGTGATTATTGTAATATTACTTTATTATACCCGGTTGTAAAATAGAATTTAATCTGATTTCTAACACTAATATTCCTCATAAACACCTGTTTGCATATAAAAAAAGAACAATTTTTAAAATATTATATTGGTCTCGAAAGCGAGCATTTTTTTCAAATAATGTTTCTAATAATTTTATCTAACACTAATATTCCTCATAAACACCTGTTTGCATATAAAAAAAGAACAATTTTTAAAATATTATATTGGTCTCGAAAGCGAGCATTTTTTCAAATAATGTTTCTAATAATTTTATACATACAAAATTGAGATTTTGATATATTATAAAGCATTTTTTTTCAAAAGGACTGAATCATTAAATAACACTATCAATAATTTTATTTGGCATTTTTATAATTTGTGTATTTATTAAGATGATATTTTATATCCTTCTAGAAAATAGATCGTTTTTCCCGAGCCCGTATCTACCACCACTTAATCTTTACGCTGTAACCTTTGAAGAAGAGAGAAGGATCAGAAGAGGGTGCCGAAGAGGGCCATATGGCATCTTTGGACGCGTGGCACAAAAAGAGAAGTCGGCGCCGTTTTTAATTGCGCCATGTGGCGATCCAAAGAATATGGGTACACGAAGACCCAAGCTCATTTGTAACCGCAACTGTCAGATCTCTGTAGAAGACTATTGGTAATAGTAAATGTTTTCCATTTCATTTTCATCGACCAGACGACAACGGTAACCGAGCCTATACTTCAAATGTGTGTCAGTTGTGTGCTATGTAATATCACGATGATGTTGCGCATTCATGCAATTGTTCGTCTGTAAAACTTTTGTCGACTTCTTCCGGTTTTTTTCATCGCCCGAATGCATGACCCGAATGCATCGTCCGCACGCATCGTTCGTGTGTTATCGATTCGGGATGTGACAGAAAAAACGATTCAATAATAGAATGCGATATAGTTTTAAGATTATCTGAACAGAGAATACAATCTGCTGATAATTTTTTTCTGTCAAATAAAAATAGAAAAAATCAAATATTTTGAACTCAATTCTTATGTAGATTGTAACAATAAATCTTTGGTAAAGTCTTGCTATCAAAATACGCGAAAAATAAAATTAATTTTCATTATCTGTTAATCGAAAAAATTCAATTATACAATTATAAATATACAATTTTTTATCTTGTTATGTTTGTGAACTAGTCAACGTTTACTGTTAGATAAAGAAATACAAGACGTTTCCATCGCTTTTTTTATGTTTGAATGAAATGACGAAGGGTTCCGAGGATTACAACAAGCGTGGTTTCGTTCGATCGACTTGAGCGAGATTTGTCAGCACAAAGAGTAGCTGAAGCGTAAAAAAGGAATCTTACGTAAAAATCTCAAAGGATTGCGAAAGCCGCTGTGGTGATGGCGAGGCGACAAGGATGATCGCATCGTCGAGGTTTACGGATAAAGGGGCGAGAAGAAAACGAGGAAAAGCGTCCGCAATTCCGCGAACGTTCCCATGCAAAGAGTCCTTCAGTCCCATGAGAGGGGGAAAGGAAGGAGAAAAAACATGGAGAATAGAAAAAGGTTTCCAGGATTCGGGCAAGTCTGTGGGAAAGGACTGAATGAACGTAGTACCGGTCGTCTCTTTAGTGCTCCAGTATTATTCCGCGGAATAAAATAAGATTTCAAGACACGTTGCATCGGAGACGATGTCTGATATATCTCAACAAATAGTTAATTGTGTCTTTAAACCACATAATTATATATAAATAATTTGAAATAAACATTATTACCAATGCTTGATATAATAAGTTTACATTATATTTTATATCTTTGCAAGAAAATAATGTTTTCTTCCAATATCACGTAACCATTTTTTAAAATTTAACTGCAGCATCTACAATAGTTCATTCCATAGGTTTTCGAATAACCGTCAATAGCCGAAAAAACACTTTTCGGTACATTTAAAATTGGTTATTAACTGGTTTATTTCAAAACCTATGGAGCGGATTACAATCACTTTGATCTGATTTGAAAGTTAATTTAATTCCGAACAAAAAGTTTCCTATATACATGGGTCGAAAAATGCTTCTTTAAAAAGTTAGTGCCCAAAAACCTCTGAAATCACGGTTATTTTTTATATTTTTACAAATATCAGGGAAAGTATGCGTCTTTTATATAAACTGGTTTATTTTAAAACCTATGGAGCGAACTACAATCATTTTGATCTCATTTGAAAGATAATTTAATTCCAAACAAAAAGTTTTCTATATACATGGGTCGAAAAATGCTTCCTTAAAAAGTTAACGCCCAAAAACCTCTAAAACCTTGGTTATTTTTTACATTTTTACAAATATCAGGGAAAGTATGCGTCTTTTAAGAAAAAGTACCGAAACAAAAGTTGTAGAGAATTAAATTATCTTTTAAATGAGATCAAAATTATTATAGTTCGCTCCACAGGTTTTGGAATAACCGTCAATAGCCGGAAAAACACTTTTCGGTACATTTAAAATTGGTTATTAACTGGTTTATTTCAAAACCTATGGAGCAAACTACAATCACTTTGATCTCATTTGAAAGATAATTTAATTCCGAACAAAAAGTTTCCTATATACATGGGTCGAAAAATGCTTCCTTAAAAAGTTAGCGCCCTAAAACCTCTGAAATGACGGTTGTTCTTTACATTTTTACAAATATCAGGGAAAGTATGCGTCTTTTAACAAAAAGTACCGAAACAAAAGTTGTAGAGAATTAAATTATCTTTCAAATGAGATCAAAATTATTGTAGTTCACTCCACAGGTTTTGGAATAACCGTCAATAGCCGAAAAAACACTTTTCGGTACATTTAAAATTGGTTATTAACTGGTTTATTTCAAAACCTATGGAGCGAACTACAATCACTTTGATCTCATTTGAAAGATAATTTAATTCTCTACAACTTTTGTTTCGGTACTTTTTGTTAAAAGACGCATACTTTCCCTGATATTTGTAAAAATGTAAAAAAATAACCGTGATTTCAGAGGTTTTTAAGCGCTAACTTTTTAAGGAAGCATTTTTCGACCCATGTATATAGGAAACTTTTTGTTCGGAATTAAATTATCTTTCAAATGAGATCAAAATGATTGTAGTTCGCTCCATAGGTTTTAAAATAAATCAGTTAATAACCGAAAAGTGTTTTTTCGGCTATTGACGGTGATTCGAAAACCTATGGAACGAACTACAATAACTTTGATCTCATTTGAAAGATAATTTAATTCCGAACAAAAAGTTTCCTATAAACATGGGTCGAAAAATGCTTCCTTAAAAAGTTAACGCCCAAAAACCTCTAAAATCACGGTTATTTTTTACATTTTTACAAATATCAGGGAAAGTATGGGTCTTTTAACAAAAAGTACCGAAACAAAAGTTGTAGAGAATTAAATTATCTTTCAAATGAGATCAAAGTTATTATACAATATTTTTTACAAAACAAACGAAGGAATTTTGCAATAAATATTTTTGACATAAATAACCCGCGGATATATATTACGTTTGAAATCACGTCTTCTTAAGACGAGACACTTGAGTTTTCCATTCAACGCGCAGGTCGCCAGGCGCGAAACACGTAAAAAGATCGTCGATAATTCGTCCGCCACATCCCGGCCGCTTCTCCAAGCGGCCGGAACGGCCGGTGGCGCGCAATTTCGAATTCTTCGGGGCTTAAAGGACTCCGGGGATCAGGTGTGGTCGGTCCCTTTGGGTGCTCTCTACATAGGTGTCGCCGCGCCGTCACGTCCCCGAAACGACAAAAGGTCCGCGTCCACGTAAAACGAACTTGTCCGCGCGATAGACGACGCGGCGGCGAAACTTCACAGGCTCCGAAACGTGTACCCCGAAACGGGGCCAGGTTGTCAGAACACGCGGTGAGGGGGAAAGTAGACGGCCGTTCCTCACCGCGCGACTCACGCGGATACGTGCAACGAGGAAGAAAAAAAACTTGTCAACAAGCAGAATCCGAGTAAAAAGTGCATTGTATGAGGGAAAGTGGGACGGGGTGAGAGGAACGGTCGGGATGGCAGAGGTGGAGGGAAACACTCCGGTCGGAGACGAGAGAGATTAGCAGCGGGACCATGCTGATAAAAAAAGCGGTCTACCGGCGAAATAATACCCAGATACAGGGGCCTCGTTGCCAGGAATGTGAGACGTTTCTACTTTAAATATGCCGACTCGAGGCACCATACAAATTTGCTCGACAGTCGTAAAAAGTGGACGTCGCGGCTGAATTAAGAAGAATAATGTTGCATACGCGAATATCGTTCTATTTAATAACGTATTTGCAAAATCTTATTGTTAGTGATAAATATTTTGGAATTATAATTAGCTACAGTAAAGATGGCTTTAAAGATTATCAACTATTCGATACTACTAGTTGAGTGTCTCTTTATTTGATAAATATTATTAATATTTATTTTTGTACTTTTTATAAAATATAATGTAAGATACTTTAATCCCCCTGCCCACAAAAAGTTCTCTCTAAATAATATTATAAAAACTAATAACGACCGTTGATTAATCTGACATTTTTATTAAGAAAATAAATATACGTAACCAAAAAAAAAGCTGACGGTTTTATCAAGCGTGTGTTGTAACACGCCAAAATTCGAAGACAACCCATATATTCCCTTATAAAACCCCATATACGGAACTATCTGACATTTTTATTAAGAAAATAAATATACGTAACCAAAAAAAAGCTGACGGTTTTATCAAGCGTGTGTTGCAACACGCCAAAATTCGAAGACAACCCATCTATTCCCTTATAAAACCCCATATACGGAACTCCATTCAAAAAAAACTAAACTCCATTATTCGATCCAGTTGACAAACGCCATATCGAAAAGAAAATCGTACGCTTCCCTGCAGCGCGCATCCTTTCGAAAGAATAGAAATTTCAAAGTAAGCGGTAAATCCTCGAAAGCAACCGTGCGATGTGAAATGCATTAAAAAAGAATAAGAGATAGAAATAAAGAGAGAAAGATAGAAATGTTCTTTCGAAATATAAATACGATAAAATCAACAAGTTGAACAATGAGTTGTCGATACGCAGGAAGAATGAAATAATTCTCGATATCGCGACGATACAATTCGTAGAAATCCGGGGACAGACTTTTTTTTTCATTCTGCATCGTCTATATCCCTCAATGGGGAAACATTCGACCGGTGGTCGATGCTAGTAGATATTTTTATGTATAGGTACACAGGGATTTTGGAAACGTAAGGTGCAGAGCATTGTCGCGCAGGTATGAATGAACCGAAGAATGCAACCTGAAACAAGTGTATCGGCCCACAATGGCAAGAATGCGAGAAATTCCAGGTGATTTATAGACTCGATTTCGGTGAATTGAAAAGAATCGGAAAACGAGTCGATGACATACCAACGACACTTACATTATAACGATTCATGAATCTGCGAACGATAATTCTACATCATAGACTCGCTAGACTGGATGCGTAAATTTCGAGGTTGAAACAATTTATTTTCCTTGTATCATTTTATGTCTTATATTTTTATAAAAATACTGAAATAGTTTAAAGAAGCACTAATGAATCTTTTCGATAAGTTTATAAACAATAAGTAAAAATATATATTTTACTCTCTCATCTGAAAATGAGACAAAATAGCGCATATTTTAATTACTCCCCTTTGTGAGAAACAATTGCAATAGTTACGTACGCTGTTAGCGTACAACAATAAACATCGATACTCGAATGTCGAGTTATTCGACTTTACTAACATTAGAAACGTCCCCCGCAGCGTCCACGGCCTTGGTGCCAATTACCGATTCGCACGTGAATACATAAATCGTAATTCGTTAATTCGCGAGGCGACTCTTCGCGCGGCTTAGCGGGATTCGATATGCCAATGTCGAAACTTGCCTCCGGGCGCAATGCTATTCATTTGGCTCGAGAAACTCGGGCCGGCCATTGTTCGTGAATTATGTTCTTGTAACGAGAAACGAGACTTCGCCGCGTTCGGTGCATCGCTTTAACAGTTGCCAATTCGCCCATCTTCGAGATCAACTTCGCTGTAATGCGCATCGCATGAGAAAGTGTTTTGCTTTATTGCACTCGCAAGCGAAATTATAGACCAGCTCGTGTTTTCAAGACTCTCTCTTTCTCTCTTCAAGAGAGAAGTTTTATTTTGCGAGATTAATTTATCCGAGACGTATGCTTGTTAAATTATATGTACATTTCGTAAAAAAGATGAGCGATATTTCTGTGATATCTTTATCTCAATAAAATAATTTACAGATGCAAATTTTTTCACTGCTCTCTAATTTTTCCCCTTCATTATCTTCGATCCTCAACATTCAAAATTTCTAAATATATCATATATTAAAGATTAATATTATAGTTTTTCAAATCTTATTTTCTATACTATGCACTATACATACACTAGACGAAGAATGCGTTTTTGGACTGAGAAACGAAGAAGAAAGGTTATTCAATCGAGGCAGGTTAGATTTAAGGTACTCCAGAAACTCTATAAAGTAATCCGACTTTGGCAGCGGATCGCGCATACAATCCACGAACCTGCAGGCGTAAGAAGCGAATAATGGCCTCATTCATCGAAGTAACGAAAACCTCTGAGCGTGTAGGCCGTCACCGACCGTCCGATGTTTATAAGGGCATTGTATCGATCTCAATATCCACTTGAAAAAAGCGGCACATTCCATTCTACGATAATCTTCGCCAAGATCCAACCAAACGATGCGTAATCAAAAGGGAAAAAAATAAAGATTTTTTTAACTATATTCACTTTCACAATTGTAAAATTCTAATTTAGATTTCGTAGACAATTTTGATTCTTATATTATCATTATACATATAACTATGTATATTGCTACAAGAGAATGTGCGCTTTTAATTTCAATAATAGGATAAATAAAGATATTATTTGAGTGTAATTTTACCGTATAATAATACGAACGAAAAATGCACTAAAAAGAATTATAATATGTTTATCAAATATAAAATTACTAGCTGATTTGAGACAAAAGTTCGATAGAATTCGAGAAAAGATTTCAAGATTTTAAAATGAGAAGTGCATCGCCGGTCACGATTGTAAAACAGCTGAAAAGAAGCGGTCCATTCGTGAAGAAAAGCAATTCGGACAAAGTTGGAGGCGGCGCAGGTCATAAAACCCGTTGGAACTATGTAGAATTTAGAAACCAGATCGACGACGAGGCCGATGATGAATAGACCGATTCGTGAAGTGGTAGTAGCGGGGGTGGGAGAAAAAGAGGGACACGATCATTGAGACGACTTCGCGTGTGCGTGTGAGACGTGCGATTGTACACGCAAGTTCTTACACGATAAATCTTGGACCTCAGTCCTGTTTTCGTGTTCGCGCACTCGAGCGTGCCGACTAAATCTCCGCGATACAAAGGATTTTATAAAGTAGGTGGAACTTATAAAGTGACCTTTTATGATCTCCGTGAATGAGAGTGTCACGCGAACCGGCCGATCCCTCGGATTTTCCAAATTTTATTATGCTTCTACTGGGTGCTCGTGTGAGAACTTGCAAAGTAATCCGAAACGAGATCAGTTTCTCTGTCGGGACATTCGAGGCAAAATATCCTAATTCACGGGAAATATACGAATCACTAGAATATTACAAAACGCGAGCGTCATTTATATATATTCCCTCTACTTTGTAATATAATTCGAAATAATATCTATATGTATATATAATTATAATATATATAAATATGCTCACTGCTTACTGCTTACTGCTCATTGCTCACTGGTCACTGGTCACTGCTCATTGCTCACATTTCGCGATATTTATCACGATCGCGTTTATAAAAGGAATTTGACGGAGCGTCCCGCACACTACTACATTCGTGTTCAAGAGTCGCCGTACGAATGATAAGGCCGTAACACACGTAAACAATAGAGCGTTATACGCCGCCAAGGCCAAATACCATGTTATTGACAATTTGCGGCCAACATATTTTACGTACTATAACATATGTATACATGTATACATACGTATGTATATGTGCGGAATATTGAATTATTACAAATATTTTAATTTTTATTGATCAATTATTTATTAAATGATTGATGTATCACGGAACTTATCGTTACGTTAATTATTCGGACTTGTAATTTGATTGTTTTACTTCACGTTTTTAATCCGAATTATATTTCGATCGTCGGAAAGTGTTAAATGATAAAACATCGCGTACAAAGTATATTTGATTCTATGTTGTGTTAAAGAAATAATTATAGTCTCTAAAAATCGCAACAAAACAAAATAATTTAAAATTTGATTTCCTATTATTTCGATTCTTACTTGATTAAATGAATAAATCACCTGAAATATGTATTTTGAGGCCTATTGTCACGATATATGTATATAATTACATATTATTTATAAATGTTAATTAATTATTAAATGTATTATAATAGCAAATATGATTTCTCGATACTGATCGCGATCGCGTTTAGAAAAGGAATTCGACGGAGCGTCTCGCACTATTATTTTCCTGCTCGAGTGTTGTCACGCGAATGATAACAGAATCGAGGATCGAGACATGTAAACATTAACAGGCTATATGTCGTAAAAACCGAACACTGTTATTATTACTTTGTTATTATTACTTTTGTGTTATTATTACTTTGATGCCAAGATATTTTACGTACTAACGATATACTATACTATACGCGCGCGATATATTATATTTTATATACATATAGGGGAGAGTTGCCTATATATATCATATCACTTAAGATATTTTATCGATAACAAATAAAGAAGAAAAAATTCAATATAAAGTAATAATTATTAAATAACATATTTATAAGTAATGATTAAGACAATAATAAATTTTTGTTTTTTTTTTTACGAATTCATATACACTATTATACACAATTATACACATTTGAGAGAAAAACTGTCTTCTTCAAAACTATTATAATAATCTTCGCGCTGTTAATCCGCTGTTAAGCCGCTAACACAGGGAAGCATGCGATACAATAATCAGAATTTTTTAAAACGTAAGACCTCCCCCGTTAACGCAGCAGAAACAAAAAGAGAGAGTACAATTATAAACAAATTTATTTATATAAATTATTTCTTGACTATTATAATATTAAATTGTCAAACTGCACAAACTGAATCAAAATATGCGTTTCCGCAATATTCATGAAGCAAAAGAACCAATCACTACCGCGGAGAAGAGGCAACAGTTCGAGACTTTCGAGTATCGACTTAACACGCCTTTTTTAAGAGTGAATAAGAATATCAAATAAAACAGACAGAATGCATTGGCATCAGCCTGTGCAAGAATATATAAAAAAATTATTTAAGGAATAATTTAAATAAAATCAGATATATTCACGTAAAATTAAAATTAAGTTTCACATTTTATATAAGATACTGAGAAGGCTATTTTTATTTTAATGGAATTTTATTTTTTTGATTTATTTATTCATGACTTTAAGTTATATCGATATGTCATCCGTGAATATATATCTGGTTGAGAAAAAAATGAACATACGTCTAGACAGAATGAAAGTTCTCGCTACCGAATATCATTAAAGTCTATCGGCATTTTAAGCATCATGTTCACGACCGTTGAGACTATCTGAGTCATTCAAAAGATCCTGTTCTGTATAAGGTGCATGCGAAGATCCTTCTAATGATACTAATCAGTCAATCGAGGTGATACTAAGAGCATGATCGAACCGGTCGCCAGCACGTGCTTCTACATCTGAAAAACATTCTCATTCGGATTTCGTGTGTCTCTCGGAAGCGCGTCTAATATTAATGTATCGCTATTTTCTGATAAGTCGCCGCAGATAAAATGTAAATTTCTTCAGTAGAGTTTGAAAGCCGACTGAGGATTAAAAACTTGTTTGCAAATTTATAGCGAAGTAAGCTCTGATAAGCGCCGTTATAACGGATGTTCGATAAGGAATCGCTCGTTTTCTTGTTGTTGTAGAGCAGAAAATGCTCCAGAAAACCGGTATAGGATTTTTTCTGAATGTGTGGTCGATAGACAATCGACCAGAAAAAATTGATGAGAGGCAAAAGACTTTCTTATAAAGATATTATTCTGTAAACTAGATATTTGTATTTAATAAATGTTGTTTATATTAGAATGTACGAATCTTTCGTTCTTTCGCGTAAAAATTTTTAGTTTCTTATATTGTTCGTAGTATAATAACGGTCACAGATCGTGATGACCAGAATCGGATCTGAAAAGGTTAAGAAGAGCTTGCGGGATCTGCGATTTCTGCAGGTGGTACTCGGATCATAAAGAACCGTGTATTCAAGAATAACGGACTAGCGAATGACATCTCTTCGATCTTCACGGAATGACGTGACCCTTGATCGGTCATCGGAGACGATCTCAGATCCTTGAAGTTTCCACGTAGCCGCCCGATCGCTCGATCGTTTTCTCATGCTGGCGCTTCTCGAAACGCTAAGCCGATATGCGAAATGTTTCTCTCCGTGCAACCATTTGGCTGTTTAAGAATAGTTAATGGCTAATAGTTTATCGGATCGACTTAGCGTAAAGAAATAATCGACCAAGGCATGTAACCGCTAGTTAAGATGCAATGCCGTATGCTCGAAGTGTTATAATATAAAAAATTCACAATAGTTAATGGCTAACAGTTTATCGGATCGACTTAGCGTAAAGAAATAATCGACCAAGGCATGTAACCAAGGCATGTAGTTAAGATGCAGTGCCGTATGTTCGAAGTGTTATAATATAAAAAATTCATTGACGATCATCAACGTTCTCACATTTATTAGTGCTTGAACATAAATTTTTAGATAACAATAATATATCTTTTCGTAAATGTTATCGAATATATTAGCACAGTATAAATATGTGTCGAAATTAAAAAAAAAATCCTACGCCGATTGAATCCGCCGTCGGAAATATTGTAACAATAGCAGTTTGAGCTACTCCCAACAACGGCTTCCGACTCTTCGGGACTTTCCTTCCGCGGTTAATAATACTCGCTGATATGAGATGTGGCGCGCCTGCGAGCGACGAGATCATAAAACCCCTATGAGTGATCGTAACCGGAAAACAAAGAAGAGGCATCGCGAAGTAGCCGTGCCTTACCCTACCCTACCCTAGGATCGACCGCGAGAACTCGATAGAAACTGTTTCCGGGTAGAAGGATCCATCGGTGCGGTTAGCACGATGCCCCAAAGCGAGTTGACCTCGAGAGACCGTAGAGTCCGTAGGTCCAGGACGGTCGGAGCCAAGATCATCGTCTCTCTCTAATCTCGCTCTTCGCGTGTCTGTATGTGTCTACCACCACAAAGTGAGAAATCGAGGAGAAAGAGAGGAGCCATAAGAGAGACGCGAGGCCCGGACAAGGTGGCCGGGATGGACAGACGAGGTGATCGTCCACTTCACTCGGATCGAAAAATGGCCGCGGGTCGGTTTCCGGGTCACGCGTCCGTCGAGATGCTCTTCCAGAGCATCAAGTGTCATTACTGTCGCTTCTCGACTCCCGCTCGATATGCTTCGGAGATGTGCCTCTACGAAGCGGGATTCATCGTAGAGAAAACGTGTACTGCTGGCCACTAGGCCACGAAGAAGAAAGTATAGATATGTAGCGACCAAGTCACGCCCTGCGACGAAGCATTATTTGCGGAAAATCTGTTTTTTCCGTCTTTAAGTAATAATATTAAATATATTCGTTATTCGAAATACAATGAAAGTAATTCGGGAAATTATTTTTAATTATTTAAAAAACAAATTGTAATTATTTCGGCGCAAAAATAAACATCGTTTGAATATTAAAATCAAGCTATTTGAATATTAAAATCAGATGCAGCATATTTTGGCAATCATTGCGATTATTATACCGATATTGTTGCGCTCCTTATTTAATTATTTCAAATTCTTCTAATTCAGTCATCTACGCGCTCGTGCTCGATTAGCTTCTCGAAGGTTCGAGCAAGTAACCGCGCCTCCTTGCAGGATGATCATCCCAATCAATCCGATCACACCACTTCCTTCTCGATTCCCGTGGCAATCAAGCCTCGATTTCTGTGCTCTCCCAGAGACACAAGGGGCAATTAATTCGTCGAGCGTGTATCGGAGTGTATCGATCGATCGCCACGGCGTCCTGCTGTCGTTCATGATTTATGTCGCATTGTCTTCTGGCCCACGGCAGTGGTCCCAAGACCGTTCGAATTTATCTATCGCTTATATATCCGTTCTTTTTCCTCGCTGCACCACTTCACGCCACCTCCACCTCCACTTCTGTAAGAGACGATATCGCTAGAGAAAAGTCTTCGAACTCTCGAGAGTTTATCCCCCCGTGCGTGACGGGGAGGTTCTCTTTCTCCGTCCTCCTCCGCAACATCGTCGTTACCGAGAGGTGCGATCGTCGCAGCTGTAGCCTCATTAGCCGCCTAATGTCTCTCTTAATTACCTGACTCCTTCCTATTGCTTTTATTTGTTGGTGCCGATTGCACTTGCACGCTAACAATAAGCCGCGCAGCTTTTTTTTATTTATTTTTTTTTCATCACCATTAGTTTGTGAAGAAAAAAAAAAAACATATGTAGAAAGTTTTTGTGAAAAGTTAGCTAAACTAAAAATCTTTGCGATAATTTACGTCATCCTTCGTACGCGGAGGTCGATCCAGGAACGACCGGTGCTATGTAGTTTAAACGCCGTAAATGTCGTAAACACTGTGATCACGCATCGCGTGCATTACGCAGAAGAGCGAGAGCGCATTGTCGGAGCGTTTTCCTGTGTGATGGATGTACCGGGGTGCCGAGGTTATTCCTGTGCGTTTTCTGTGAATTAAAAACGCCTCGCGGTAATAATGATTAATAGGGTAATTTTCGAGATCACGTAAAACCAAATTGGGTAATATATTACTCGCCCCTGGAATATAATAATCTCGCATCATATCGTAACGAAATGGAATGTAACGTCGCGCGCTTGGAAAAAAAAATGCGATTTTATCCTCTTTTCTTTTGCGGAATCTCAATAATTTCGAAAGTTATTCGTCGGGTATGCGGAAATGGAAAAATGGACAATAGTGCTTTTGAGTTGCATCGCGAAACTTATAATAACACTCGTATTTATGATCATAATGGAGCGTTCGTGAAGGAAGTGTTCTCTCACGTGTCACTGTACCGCCAGGCTATATATTTTCCCTCGCGCAACAAACGCCGACTCTCCTTTACATCCGTACATCGGCCGTTGTATCGATCTCTTCTCACGAGTGATCGATGCGGAGATCCGAGTCTACGGTCTCGTCGATCGTCACCATCGTCGATATCGTCGTTGTTACCCAATGATTTAAGTTCTTAACCCGAGACTCTCCTGCTGTCAGGCTCAGCGCAAACGTCGTTCCCACTTCCTTCCATGCGATCGGCAAAGCCTGCGCCCCGTTCCCTTCCTCTTTCTCCTTTACGTTTTTTTTTTCCTTTCCAATTGTTTCGAAAGATTGGCGTGAATGTCATATGCACAAACGTATGGGCGGCACGTATAAACATATATTCACTTTCTATAAACCGTATATCGGCACATTGCCTAATCTATTTTCGCGCAGAAAGTCACTTCAATTGTACTTCAATTTTTTATATAAAGCTGTTGATTTAGAATAAAAATCGGCTTCGATTCAACGATCAGTTTGGATTGACAAATGATTTACAATCAAAAAGATATTGCAAGCGGTGAACAATTAGACTTGCTTTGTTTCACGAAGACGGAATTAAACTTGAAGTGTCCGTTGTGAGCTAATCTTGCATCGGAAACAAACGGGAACAATTGGCGTATCTCACATCGGTTGCTTCGATTCTCCCGACTTTCGCAGAGACGCTCCGAATTTACAGTTGCGTCACCGATACGCACAAGATACACGAGAGTTCACGATAATGTTGTTCTACGAATCCGACAACGGAGATGCATGTAGTGTGTGGGCCATATTGTATTCATACATATTGGTGCGTACACGTCGAAAAGTGAAAGAAGGAGCCGGGCGCCAAGAAAGAGTGAGAAAAAGAGAAAGAAGAAAGTCGGTGCACTACGTTTTATATTCGTATTCGCGATCATGAGGCATGAGACCGCGAGAAAAAGAGAGAGAAAAAGAGAAAGAGAGAGACAGAGAGAGAGAGAGAGAGGAAAGAGCAGCCTGCTTTATTGAATTGGGTTACATGATTTACGATACCGCCTTCCGATCTCGGTCGATCACCGTTCCTTGTCGGGGTTGACTCGTAACGTTTAATCCCTTTCGCACGCTCGTTATTATACATATGTGCCTTTTGATACGATCGATAACAGACAAATTCGCGACAAGTATAGGTGTCAAGAGATTCTTAGAATGAAACATGTATGATGTCAGGCAAGAGTAAAAACAGGAAATGCACAGAAAAAAAATAACTTTCTCACACCTGATATAATTTAAGATTAAGACAGCTATCGGGAACGTAATGTTTTTTATTTACAAACGATAAGACGAAATGATAGAACGATTTTGCGATAGATGTCGGTGTCAAGGAGTCGTCAAGATCCTTGAGATATATAAAGTGTGCGAGCAGCTAAGAAATATTAATTCCTCCGGAGAGCGCGATGCTGTAATTTAGTGATGCTCGAGAAACCTACCTATCGTCGGGACGAGCCGTACGTCTGCGCTTACCGGCAGATATTAGCGATAAGGTCTATCTGCTTCTCAACCTGTTGTGCGGGCAATATTACCGCGGATTGATATACTGCCATGTCGCGGTGAATATGTTGCTCCGTTGTACCGTTCAGCGTAATGACGTTGTACGGTAATGGCACGGTAATCACGGCGGTCGCGTTAATACTCCAACGCGATATTTGTTCTCGGACCTGTGATCTTTTTCTGATCTTAACCGCCGATGACTTGACACCACCACGTATCCGGACCACGCATTTTTGCTCATTGAAATTATCGCGAGGCATGATCACGATATATCGTCGTTACGAGTTTGCAATATTTAATGTCAGTGTTAATGTTTTTATCGTCTCGCCACTTGAGAGATTGTACACAAAAGATATTTGATAATTTTAAATTACTCAATTACTGCAAATGTCTCGCTGATCCGATTCGTATCCTATGAAGTAATCTATCATCTTATATTAACAATGCTCCATTAATTTATAGAAAGTCAGTGATGGAAAGTGTACTGCATACGCGCGACGTGGGCCGGGCAATCCCGCAGTGCGAAACGATAAGCCGAGAGCGAAAATTATTTCGTCAGTACGCAAGTTAAAACAATTTCAATTCGCTCAAAGCCAAGATGTACGCATCTTGCATCGTAATCGATAAAATCAACGGGTGTAGTCAAGCTCATTGGCAGACTCATTCAGAGCCGCTCGGATCTTGTGCGGGACAAGAATCTCGAAAAACTAAATAAAAAATTTTATAAAAAGAGAACAGGAAAAATTCCTATATCGTCCGATCATTCGAAGAAGAGAAATCTGGATGGGGGGTTCCGTGAGATAATCATCAATCGCTGTCTAAATAAGCGGTAAATTATCGCACCTCGATATGAAGCTCGTATCGACAAAGATCAATCTTCATCGATGCTTAATTCGTTCTTGGATGAGTTAAATCGGAGCAACTCCAAATAGGACACATTCGATAACGAGGCTACCATGCATAACGGTCTCCTCGCCTCCCCTCCTCCCTCCTAACGACTTAATCGAGAATACCATCATAAATATTTGACACGCGGTTGCATAAAGAATTGGGTAATCCGACAGATCCGACGTCAAACTCGAGCGATTCGCCAATTTGAAGCGGCCTCGAAATGACGATCTATCAGGGAACCAGTTTGAGTGCGTTCCCACTCTCGGCAAGCTCGGGCCGTTGAGTGATGGCCGGAGCCTAGGGCCGTGCATTGGAGACCGTGTACCATAAAATCGCTTCACTATATCAATCTGCTTATTGCCTCGTCATATATAGCCTTTGTATCGCAATAAGCCGGGGCGAGGTGTGTACAAGGGTGTCACCTCTTCTCCCTTCACGCTATAATAAATAGCGTCGGTGAATCTAAGGAAGATCTCTATGCCGAACATGTGTCGGATATTATGACGTTCGCATACGCGTGTGACACGGCTTATATTGTCTATTTACGCAACTTGGCACTGCCTATATTAGCATAAAAGATTTAATCAAACGCAAAGTATATTATTTATACCTGAAAAACGTCTTGCATGTGTCTGCGCATATTTTTCCTTTATGTAAATTGTACGGCGTAATTTGTTATGACATTTCCTCACCATTTCCATAACAATGTCGACGATGAATTATATAATGCATCGTTATCCCGAATCCTTGAACAAATATAACCGAGCGAGAATTAACAATCTTATGTATATCGTAGTAATTACCGTTTCGCGACGACATAGTTCACAGTTCAATATAATAATTTATGTTCGAATAATATACCGAGACAGACGCGAAATTTTAGCTAATACGATTATCTTGTGCCCGATTATATGCGACTGTATGCTATGTACATCATGAAATGTAAAATTTACTTCTGAAATTTCGATAAAGAGAATAGTTCTTATAGAATAGATATCGAAAAGAAAATATTTTCATAAGAAACTAAATGCAAAGAAAATATTTTTACTTGATAAATATATCTAAAGCTTCTGGTAATCATCTTCTATGTTATCATATATTTACAAATCGTATTGAATCTTATCAAATATAATCTACGTCTTCAAACGTATCTAATTGTAAATAACTAAATTAACGAAAGAATTTTTCAATCATATATATGTGTGTGTATATATACATACATCCTGCTTGGAAGAAATTAATAAAAAAGGATAGAAAAGAAAAGCTATTTTATATATCCAGAACTACCGGACATCAATGCTAGGATGACATCGAGATTCACGGGAGCGGTAACACGCTTTAACAGTGATTTAATAAGTGGACGAGGCTGGTGCACACGATACGAGTAACGTCTCCCCTCGACGTCTCCCCCATCCGAAGTCGCTTCCACGATCAGGATGCGCGTTATCTTCTTTACCTTTCTCCGTGCTCTCTCCTCCTCCCCGGTAAACGATTCCTCCACGGTACTGCTCCGCTGGACGCCGCCACACTGGCGCCATACACTCCCACCCACACTTTCACATTCAGGACGCAGGAGAACTCACGCACGGGGCACGCATACAAGGGGCCCGCACGAACGACGCGCAAGTGCAACGCGTGCATCACGCGTACATCGACGATGATGTCAGGGGAATTTGCACCTGGCGGTGCGCGCATGTACGGTACGCCGACGATCGTACACTATATTCGTTACCACCACGTGGAAGGAGTGTCGGATTCCTCGCCGTTAGAAAGTGCGTGTATATACGGACGAGACGAAATCCTGCGGCCGATGGAAAGTCCTCGGCAACGTATGGCTACATCTCACTCCGGCAGAGGCGGCGGCGAATAATTATCGCTGCTGGTTTACGGCCTCATCGCGCACAATATCGCCGCTACAACGATAAGATTATAGAAAGTAAACGCGCATATTTCGCGTTATGAGAGTTATTATAACGGAAACACGAGACTACTTCAGCGGAGATTTCTTCAAAATTCCGTTAAAATCGATTCACCGGAAATTCGATCGTAAAGTAATTTGTAACGAATAATCGGTTTAAAATTGTTATTGAGATTATAATAATGTAATTATATTATACTAGTTTTATATAAGTTTTAATATGTCTCGTAAAATATCAAGTAAATTTTAGAGAAAATATTGACGATGTGTATATGACGAAGTCAGATAATTCCAGCGATTTTAAGGTAGCGTAATTAATATCGCGCGTATTTTTTTTATAATTTATTACATCTTACGCAGTGTCTGACTTATTATTTTAAAGAAAAATAGAAATAACTCGCGGACCGTACGATTAATGGTCATCAGACACCGTTAGTGCAACTACTCGAACAGATTGTTTTACGATATTATTGTATTCTATTTGATAAGTTGCCGATTTCATATTCCATAAGCACGGCTGAATTCCAATTTTATGCGCGAGGACGTGAGAAAAAGGAAGAAGTAAATGGACGAAGCGCAGGTTGATCAATCTGGCAGATGGGTTACGTGCTCTTCTGGGGGCGGCATCAGCGGGCCTTAAGAGGCTCCAAAGAGGCTACTGAATTACTGACAGCCAAATAACAGGGCGATCCGCGGCGCGATGTTCCACTCGTTGTCGGCGCCCTTTCTCTTCTTCTTTTCCGCTCGTGAGCAGCGCATCTCGGGGCCCGCACCGCTCCGCTGTCCCAATATGGGCCAACATATTATGCATATCGGCCATCGTGGCTCTTATCTAAACGACGTAAGTACAGGCGCATCTCTTTGGAGTAGCCGACCGCAAATGTTGCTTGTGTCCAGACAACTACCGCTCGTCGGATCGACTTGATTAGGCGAGAATCTTGTCTTGATGTCCGCGAACGTAACCATTCAGATAAAAGATTATCATACGGCGGTGATTGCTGAGATCGACGTAATATTGTGTTCTCACCAATACTGAGAAAATGCCATTTTCTCGCGGCTATTAATGCACCGTGAAAAAAAAAAAAGACGGTTCTTATAAAGTTAAATTCGCGCTTGATTATTAACAGCCGCAATGCAATGCCGATGTATAGGCGCCTATTCATTATCTCCGCTCCGTCAAAAGGCTTTTAAAAGGAAGTTACGTAAAACACGTATTATACGCGTGAATACGATTAATTGCCACGATTTGTTCCATCCAGTTTAATGTATGTCCATATAATCACTGTCGTTTGTTCCTTTCTCTCCTACAGCCGCGCCCGAATTCGTCGTCTTCTTACTTAATCGCGCACGTACATACCTGCAGAAATCGATCGACGTCGATCTTGAACCGGCACGTCTAAACCAAGCGCCTCGTACGGTGCGCTCGTTAGTATCACCTAGCTCAATAATTACAACCGCGCGATATTTTTCCGCAGCTATCCGATAAGATCCAGCGCAGAGGTCGCGCAGAGACACAATCTATAATTACATCGGTGCGCCGACCGATGCACGTACACGAGATCACATTGCTTGTTAACACACACATTCGCACGATCGGCCCTGCCGTTCTTTTTGTACGAGAAATACGAGAGTACTGAAGGATGCTTGGCTGCTTTGGATTAGCTTGTAAAATAAGATATATCCCCGCGTTTGAAAGGAAAATAATTGCGTTCGACCATTTGTCTGTGTTGCGCGCAACGCCAAACATCTCAATATTCTCTATCTTGGAAATATATTACTGTAACGCACAATGGCAGACTGTGGAGGATCTGTGTCTTTCGTTTGGTGAATGTTTGAGAAGGTGAGTCATACAATTCGATACAATTTGCCTTGCGAGCATCGATATTACCTCGTCAATTTTCAGCGATATGTCATTCCTTAGGAAACAACGTTCTAGAATGACGAGGCTGTTTTTCACGTCAACTCGCGCGTATATCGCGTATAAGTACATTGCGAGCGGATGTTAATATCTCGATTTAGATGTTTGGGCGTGACGAATTTCAATCGTGTAAATCCCATCGATACCGTTCATCAAACGCATCGGCCGATTAGCGACGATTAACTGCCCCTTAAGATAACGAGAGACAAACGAGATGCCACGATCGCAAGATACTGCTGACTAGGATATTACTGCAGTTTGTCGACAATCAGCTGATGATTCTTACTTCATGCATGATTTTCAGGTTGCGAAAGCGATGATAAATATATTCATCGATTCGAGAAATCTTATATGAATCTCAAGAGATTTATCACATCCGCTTCTGCTGAATTATATATATCTCTCTCGTTTCATTTCAATTACAGTACGTATAATTGCTCTTATCTCTCACCTGTCATGGATTCTACCGATGATTAGTACTTAAACAATGTTGTTTAATTGTCGTCATTATTGCATCGTTTCCCGCGTATCGAGAATACGATTATGTAGGAATATAACCAAGTATGCATAAGCGACTAAGTAGCAGTCGGGAGGAAGATAACATGGGCGAGACAGACGCGGCGGCTTAAAACATCCGATAAGAAGCACGCGCGTGGGGCGCTTAACGATTTCATAAAGGAGATAACGGCCGAAGGTAGAGCTAATTAAGTGATACAATTCCTGCGTCCTAAAGGCCGTTAAAGCCAACATCAAGCGCACACTTGTCCACGGTAAAAGATACTCAAGATACATACTACCACCGAGCATCGACTTGCCTAATTATCTTTGACATTTTTGTGCGCGGCAATACAACGATGCGGTCTCTTAATATTTCTTATTCTCATTCATTGTCACGTAATAGTGTTTTATTGTACTAACAATATTTCTTTAAATATTATTGTGATACGGCGATATTTAATTTTTACACTCATAATTTTCATACAACACATGCACAGTTTTTGATTATCTAATCGTGAAAAAAGGAGAGTATTTACGAACGTGATTGATTACTGATTCTTAAAAATTAAAGAGTATCGTGCGCCACGCCCCCATCGTATACGCATGCACGTGTGTTGCGTTATGTATTGTTTCGAGCCTATGTAAGAACATTCACTGGCGATACAGGGTAGATAAGTGGAGTTCCGGACTGGTTGGAGCGATGCGAACTGATCCGCAGCCAGAAGTTGATTCACGATTATGGCCCTATGCACGCCCTTATTCCTTCGATCCTACCTGATAACCGGTGCGAATCTCGACTGTGAAACAGTTTTCGGCTGGGATCCTTTTTTTTGTCGGCACGACATGGCAAACTTTCGACAACTCTCAACATGGAAGGTCTCGCATTATTTCCACCTGGTTGAGTCGCTAGATCGCCGAATTCCTAAGCAAGTAATCCTGGTGATCTGTGCCACAAACATCCGTTTGAGGAACTATTTGCTCCGAAGAAAATGCCTTGGATATTAATTTCAAAGTTTCCTTTTATCGAATTTCTTAAAGATCCCTTTTACAAATTTTCAACTTGCGTTCACGCAAAAAAAAAAGAGATATATCTGTAGCGCAGAAAAATTCCAGCAGCAGAAGTTCAATTGATGTTAAAGGAATATATTAGAAACTAAAATAGTTGTAAATTTTAACTAATCAATACAACTCGTTTTAAATAGCTACTTCTATCCCGTTTAGTTTTTCCGTGAAATTATACATTGCTTGTAGATTGCGATATTATCACAACTATTCTCATAATGTAAATAATGTAGCGCCTTATAAAACAAGATTGAAATTCTTTCTCGACTATCGCGAATGTCACGCGCATGTTTGTACGTTGTTTTATGGCGTGAATAGAGTCATCGAGTATAATTATGGAGCATTATGTCGTGAGATATGACGTTTAATGGAAGACTTATTTTAATGTTATAGCCGCGCGCGATATGTAAAACTACAAGCTCCCCTCCGGGCTCGAGATTTACTAATTATTATGCAGGTCACCTGAAGTAGTCGTGCGTTTTCGTGGTGAGTGTACGATACGAGTACATATGCGTACGACATCACATGTAACGAATAAGGATCACGCAGGTGCAGCTTGACTCGCGAACCGTACGAGAATTCACCTTCGTCCCTCGCCACCCCCGTCTCTATTCTGCCCCCGTCTTTTCGCAACCTTTCTCTCCTTGCTACCACAAGGAACTGATTCGCACACTTCTCGCGTTTCCATAAAGAGACGAAGAAAGTCGCGTGCATTCTTGGACCAGCGTGTGGTCTGCATTTGCTAGAGCAAAATAGTTCCACGACGCGGAAAAAGAGAAACGGAAAGATACACCTGCGTTTCTCGCCACGGCGCGATAGCGTGGGCGTTTCGCGATAACAAATGTCATTCTGGTATAAGAGCCTTCGAAAATGTTTCCTTCGATATTACGGTCATGTTGTAATTGTTCGAAATTTTAAAAGAAACTATGAAAAGAGATTTAGATATAAATGTGTTGTAAATTATGCTCCTAAAATTTTGATTAAGTTGTATGAATTAGAATAAACGCGCAGTTTTTTATATTTTTAAACACTTGTTGTCTCATCAATAAATTACAATTAGTTATTAAAAACTGCAATGGTCACATATACTGATAATATATCTAAGAATAATTTATAAATATATATAAGCATATATAATAAACTGGCAGGAGCACCTGTAAAAATGTGACACGCTAGCAATTCCTGTTTCGAAGGGCAAACAGCTCCGGGTCGCGCCGCGTGTCTAGATCACTTTTACGAGGGGATTAATAGATTATAGAGACGTTAGAGAGGAATACTCGAGACCTCCCGCCGGCGCGTTATATTACTCAAATTTTTGTGAACTTTTATTATTCTTTTTCTCTTTCTCTCTCTCTCTCTCTCCCTCTCTCTCGTTTGTTATCACTAATAAAAATCTTTCAAATATGTTCGGCACGAACTCATTATTACGGCCAAATAGTTTTCATAACTCCTTTTTCTCATATTCAAAAACATATGATTACTATAAAATGCGAAAAAATCTTAGAACTTACTTTTTTACTAGGAAAAATATGTTTCCAAAATCTTTCGAAATATCGTAAATATTTGTTTCACAAAGTAGTTCTACGCAAAATATATAAATTTTCACAAACTTTATCAAATAGAGACGTTCGGTTCTATCGAAAGTGACTTGTACAGAGATCGGCGGAAGAAATTGAGCGATCACCTGAATCACGTTGTAAGTACCGTCCGTGCGATAATAATCATCCCCGAAGACCCGCCGCAACCGTCTTCGTGATTATCCTCACGAAGAGACACGTGATCCGGACGACTCCGACCGATCGAGATAAGCGCGAGCTCCGAGCGACGTTATTGGCCATCTAGAAACTGCCCGTATCTAAGCTGTACCAGCGATCCGGCGGAATGGAAGCGACAGAGAGGGGCTTTTTTTTTTGCTAACGACGACAAACTTGTCCCGCGGTGTTCACGATTCGACCTGGGCTGTGACCTCGACGTCGTAAATTTCGCGTCATAGCGGTTGTCACCGGTTCACCTTTTTACGAGCATATTGCGACGCGCATTCACGGCTCAGGACTCCCTCGAGACGTATCCGAGTTGCCAGAGTTGTTGAAAGGACCTCTTCGACGAGAGGTCTGGTAACAACGATTTGGTATATCCTGCGCGCGATGATCCTGTTGTTGCGTTGCGTGGATTTTGAACGATTATTTCGGCTAACTCATGAAATGGGAGTTATATTTAATTTTCTAGAAGCAGGTTGTTCTTTTCGCAAAAGCTTTACAGAAATGTTTTAATTAAATTGATTTTTAAAATTTTTAGAAGCTTTCTGATTGCATATCGAGATAAGAATCTATATTTTTACAGCTAACAAGAATGTTGGCAATAAATATAATTTTTACATACACATAAACATTATAAGGTTAGATATTTTAATTCTATATCTATGCAAGAATATAACTCTGTTTTACATGTAAGATTATATCCTGTGGTCAGGAAATATTTTGGAACCGCCAACGCAGATTCGTATAGCGTTAATGTGGTAACTGTATTTCGGGACGGATTTCAGCATAGAAGTTGCTTATCGCGAGGCTAGTTAATGCGCCGGTTGTGTTCATCGAGACGAAGGCGCTTTTAAGATGAAAGATACGATGAAGTTTTGATTTATAGTCGCGGCACAATCGACCGGAGAAGTAACGATAATTCGTTAGCGGATGAATCATGTCACTGATAGCGACCCGACTCATATTGTCACCCACGACGACGTTAATGCGGCCAAGCCCTCTTTCGTTTATAGCGCAGGTATACGCCATATACCGCGTGTTCCATGGCCGACATCTCATTAATATTTCAATTACTGACTACCGTTTACGATCGTGTCCGTGTGAGAAACAGTGTCTGAGGTGACATTTCTTTGCTTCGAAATGACAAACCAGAATTTAATAGGCGATCGCTTTATCATTCTCAAAGAAATTCCACATTGGATTTAACACATATAATGAAACAGCTGTTTATAATCGCAATCTTTAAAAATAATTATATGCTATTTATCAATATATTAATCAAATAATATAAGAGTTTTTGTGTATAGTTTTATTGTGTTATAGTTTTATTTTTATAAAAAAAATGTTTATCTGCTTATTAATAATCCTCGTTTTTCTTTCTTATAATTTATCATGCAATCCATGCCAGAATTGCATCAAGTATCGTGCACCTTTTATTTTTTTTTTTCTCATAATGATAACATATAAGAAAACTATATTGTGTTATTGAATTTAACTCTTATAATGATTTCTTTAATTTAAAGATTTAAACTTGCAAAAAACTGTGAAGTATATTTAAAAAATAGTATTTTAATAAAAAATGTAAAGAGATTATTATATATAATTAATATATATGCATGACTCATAGATATGACAATGAAATTGACAATGAAATTATACTTCTTAACATTTTCCGTTTATATCAAATTCATGATTAAACTGAATATCATCATAGAAGATTTCGATATAGGATACGAGCCATTTGATGCACCAATGCGCATTTTCGAAAACAATGGATTTCGAATTAAAAGTCCTTGTGGACGAAACCTTAAACTCACTTCCCCGACCCTCATGCAATATTTTAAGCTTCGCGCGTTCTTGGCATGCCTACGACATCAGGAACCGCAATCCCGTGACCCCGTCGACACGTGGAAATAAATCGCGTGTCGAGTCACGAAGAAAATTCGTGGAGGATCTCTCCTGGAGGCGAAAAAAAAAGAACGACACGAAGAAACGTACTCCTGTCCTCGTCGGCGAATCGAGGACGATGCCAAGCGCTGCGCATTTAATCGCTCCGCTTCGTAATTAATTGAGCCCGGTAACGAGCTGCGTACGGAGATCTACGGGGCTCGTCGGTGGAATTGCAAACATTTATCATCTATTAATTAAGCGATTAGTCCGCGGCATCGCTAACGAGGAAGTCAGCGCGGAGACGGAATTTCTTTGGCGCGAACGCCATCGGGCAATTTCTGCCAAGCTAATCAAACTTAAACTCGCTGGAATTCGAGCGTGCATAATATCTAAATGTAATTAATAGATTCAATAATTATTGATTCCCGAAAAAAACAACTTATTATTTCTTATCATACGCCAGATAGTGTCAGCGGTCATTGGAATACATATATAGCAATCTGACGTTCGCTTTTCGCCGATTTTCTATATTTCCTGTTTCAAGCATTATCCGCATTAATAATCTGTACATTTACGCGTTTGATTACGATTTATTCATTCAATGTGATGTATGGTTATAATCATCACAATGTGTCGATGATAACAAGTGTCATCACTCGTCAAGCATTGCGACGTAATGTTCGAGAGTCGAGACGAGCATTTCGGTCTATCCGGAAAAGACGACAATCTCGCTATATTTTATGTCTACGGATACGCATTGAAATGAGCGCGTGGGTGGCCGTCTCGCGTAAATCGCGCGACGCGAGAGATCTCCCATAACTATCCCCGAGCGTCGGGGGTCCGTACTTCTTTTTCCTCTAAGTGCATCCGTGGAAAGAGAATTTTTTTATTCGTCGGCAAACTTTTTTTTTTCGATCGCGTGGGTGACCCGGAGCGTTCCCATTTCGCAAGACATGTCGCGCTGCGGTTGCAATGTGACGCGCCGCCCCCGCGATTTTCTCCGCGACGATGGAGGAACCCCGGGATCTACGAGGAACATATTATAGCGTTGATTTTCGCGTAGGTTGAATAACCGGCTCTTTCGGCCGTGACACATGGCGCCAAAGTGGCGGCGACGGTTGAACGTTACGCGCCGATGTCACGGCGCTCGTATTATCGCGCGCATTGCGTTTCTGCGGAAATGTTGGAACCCCGTTTATCAATCGTGATTTGCGCAAGGTTGCGTCATGAAATCAATCTGGCGCACGATACGTCATGCGACGCGGGTTTACGCGACGCTGAAGAAATTTTACGACAAACATCGTGACTCAAACATGACGGCAATCAGCAGTTTCAATGGTCACATACCTTTATAGGTGAATAGCTTCGCTTATTTCAGGGATATAAACCGGTTTCACTTGAGAATTGCCTGTTTTCCGGTGCCTCGTGGAGCGACAACGAATCTTCTCCGATCTCCGAGTCTTCTATCTGGAAAATGATATATCTAATCTTTAATAGCTGTAATTATCATTAATATACACAATTATAGATAAATAATAAAATAATATAAAATTAAAATCAAGTGTTTAAAGTTGTAAATTTTTTATACTGTACATATAAATCATTTTCAGCATTTTTATTTATCGTACCCGACACGATTAAAATTTTAAAAGATATCTTGTATTGTTCGTCTATCATTAAAGTCTCTCATGAATATATCAATCTTACAATTAGATATAGAACAACAAATGACAAACTATCAAATATATTTCATATCGTAACAATAAAGACATCTCTCGGAAAGATAATTTGGTTGCGTTGTAATTTCTCGGGGAAAAGATTTATTCGAACAACATCCACGACGACAAAGGAAATTTACAAGAGGAGAAATAAAGTTGGGCGCATCGGGTATATAAATAGCGAGCACGAGGTACCGTTGCGGCCGTACCGGGTTGAGGGTCGGGGTGATGCGATCGTGATCGATGTAGATCGTTCTTTCGATCTATCTGCGGCAATCCGTGCTTGGGCAGGCCAATCTACATATACCGGTAAACTACGTGCTTTTACATACAGACATAGCAAGAGATCTTCGCGCACATGCACGCGCGCGAATAAGTTATACATATATAAATATACATAACGTTATGGAGCGCGAGATTCGTTTCCGAGTCACGTTATGGCAGGTTGATGCCCAAGATATCGGCGCTATTGTCCCGCGATATCTCGCATCGATTAGCATTGATTTGTAGATCATCGTGATTGACCCGCGGGACTAGCGGCCAATGCCGATTTACTCGGATACGTACGAGAGATAGCGGTGATCTTCCGTTTCGCGAACAATCATGGGTAATCAGCCGGTCGCTCGCCCGCGGTGAGAAAAGATCGAGATCGCTCGATCCCACGTAGAAATCTCACGCATAGGATTCGTCATGGTCCGATATTTCGATAGTTAAACGTGTATCTACATTCTATCTAAACATTTAAGACTCGCTTACGTAATGCACAAAATATCGAATACGCCACGGCGTCAACAACATTGACGGGAAAAGGGAACAATGGACGTCGCACAAAGTTATTCGATAAATTGCGTAGATCCAGATCCGTGGTCCTTTCGCGTTGCAAATATAGCTTTTAATTGTATCGCAATGATATCGCAGTCTTCCAGATTACATAAAGACTTATGTCTACCGAAGTGTGGGATTCGGTGGATTCTAACCAATAAATGCAGAGAAATTCGCGTAGATTCAGCTCGTATCTCTCTCTCTCTTTTTCTCTCCGAGCGAAATCGTATAAATTGCGAAGATAGAATCTGACTCGATCACGTCTCTCGAGAGAAGAATCGAACTGTCTCTTCCGTATAAGACGAAATCGTTTCTGATGTATCGCGCGGGGATTAGCATAAGATGCGTTCGATAGATTTATCGGGCCTTACTTTACGTAAGAGCATGATGAATAACGGAAGCTATCACATTCGATATTGATGCTAGACAATAATTCCCGCATTGCGGAATGATTCCTTACAAAGCCTGTTCATTTCATGCTTGTATTCTAAAGACATCGTAATTTCTGTATACGCGAATTTGAAATAATAACCGTCGCGCGAGGGTACGGAAGATAAAATGAGCAAAACGATACTTTATAACAATTTATCCATAGTATAAAGCTTACCTTCTAAGATCTTTACTATTGCCTCATCATTCTACACACACATTAATAAATATACACCGAGTTTTTACGTTTCTTTTACAAATTATAGACGCAAATTGCAAATAGAACGAACTTTCACTGCGCGCACTAACTGTTTGTGGCAAATTCAAGTAGATGGACTAAGAGCGCCCTCGCTCGATGCTGCCCCCATTCAGTTTCTGTATTTGATCGGTATTGAAGAGCGACAGAAAAACTGAGAAGATATTACAGATATTCATCTTATCTACTATATCTTCTGTTGACTGTATGTCGATACTAGATAAAAAGTTTCGTGTTCCTATTTTGCCAACGTTTTAAATAATGCTATCTTTTGTAGCCTGTATGATGGAAAGAAACCCATAGATGGACCCAGATGGATCTAATTCAGTTAAAAATGCTTTCATACACGATACAAAGCCCACAATGCGTTACGATTCAAAGATCCGAACCTCCAGACGGTGGAGGTTAAGTGATTCGAGTGGTAAGAGTTGCTCGAGGGTGCATTGCTTCGATGGTTTGTTCCGCGAAACTCGATCATTTCATATCTCGAAAAGAAACAATTTGAGTGAATTTATTGATAACAATTAAATAATCTTTGTCAGTGACAGTTCGTGCGCAGCCATATTGCAAATATTATGTTAAACAGCTGATCATACGTGACAGACAACTGGATGCCCAAAAGAATTCTCTCGCTCTCTTTTGTGTCTATAAGAAATAAATAAATACGTTTTGATACTTTAGCTAAAAAACACATTATTGAATAAACTTGTTTATGATTATTTCGATATTTTTACTTGCTTCGTCATCAAAAGAACCTATTGATATATACTATTAAATATTAATATATAATTATAAATGCTATTGATTTTCGGTAGATCGATAAAACGCCGGTGTATTATTTAAAATAAAAAAGTACCAAAGCTTTCTTTGCTAACTTCCCAAGGCGAGCCGGTGTACAATATCTATGATGTAAGCTGACTCGCATCTCACGCATCGTATTTTCAGCGTCGCCTCTCACCGTTCTTTCGCGAGTCCTACGCGCGTGTGTAAGTACGCGGATACACGTGGTTGTATGACAGGCCATAGTAGGTAGGTGAAGTCATACACCCACCTTTACAGGTGGTCCGTTTTTCATTCACGCCGTGCGGTCCGCCGCGTGTTGCAAGAGAAACGTGCGAGGAACTCCTGAAGAATATCCGCTCCGTTCCAGTAGCCTTTTTATACAATCATGAGGATGTTGTTCGCGGCTCATCCTGTGTCGCTGGTGCTCGTATTCACGGTCACTGCCATTGGCGGCAATTACACAGATATCAATCTACCGCACGCGCACGTCAAGTATTATTTTAACTCTTTTCCCACGGAAGCAGAAAAATGCCGCAACGATGCGGCCTGCCCGTATAAGGTAAGGCTCGAATTTAATTCCTCGACATTCTTCGCTTTCACCGTCTTTTTTCGTATGTATGATATACTTAAACATATTATATAAAACTATAAAACATTTTATTTATCAATTTTAAAATACCAGATATTATCCCATATATATTTTCATTCATAAAAAAACTTCTCGAATTATTCTTACATAATTATATTTTATATAATTAATGAAAAAGCATGTCAATTTTGCGATATACTCCAGGACAATCTCGATACAAAAGCCTGTTGGGGCTACGAGGAAAGCTGCAAAATGGAAAATTTTTTTTCCATTCCACACTGTCCAGGAGACCACAAAGGATGGGTCGCTACAAAAAAAGCTCAATTAGATACGTATTACGCACAAGGTGATTTCGGATACGTGCGCGACCAGAGGAAAGAGATGATGCTATTATGCGAGCCATTATTCGTGGTGAGCTCACTGAATCATAATATAAATCTGACGTCATGCACGGAATATAAAAAGATAATTAAGTCGATATCATGATCAAATTTTTTTTCAGGACGATTCGTCCTTGGAATGCTCAGAGCATATGAGGTTTTGCAGAGCGAGAAATGTAATGCTAAATTTCACGGATTTGCTAAATCGCAAGGAACCTATACGATACAAAATGGACGTTTTAAAAGAAGGTCAAATTGGCGGCTACTGCACGTAAGAAAATATCAGCGAGCAAAACAGATCACCTGTATGAGAAATTGGAAAGTATCTAACTCTCTCTTCTGCGATCAGGCTGAACGAAAGGAGAGTGCAGGAAAATGCAAACCATATGAGCCCATTGCAATCCTGGGGACCAGAATTACGAAATTTTCGAAAATTGCATCGTCGGCCGATCATTCACGGTGATTGCGATCTTGTTATAGAGAAACCGACCTTCATTATGAAAATAGATGCCAGTAAGTTTAAAGATATTCGCACAAAAAGATTTTCCCAAATAAATTATTCATATTCATCATTTTTTTTATAGTTTTAAATATGTATCATCATTTTTGTGACTTCTTCAACCTATATGCATCATTGCACGTGAATCTCTCGCACCCATCCGTCTTCGACACAGATACTCATATCATGATATGGGAAAGTTATAGGTACATAAAACGAAGCATAACACAAAATTGGCACAAGTATGAAATAAAAATCATGAACCGTTAGATATATCGGACTATGTTTTGCTTTCAGTTACCGATCGGCGTTCCAAGATACTTTCGAAGCATTCACAAGAAATCCATTGTGGGATCTAAAAACATTTAGAGGCAAGACAGTATGTTTTAAAAACCTGGTGTTTCCCTTATTGCCGCGGATGATATTCGGACTGTACTACAACACTCCATTAGTACTATCATTGTATACCCTTTCATTATGATACTTCAAAAAAGCTGTAAAAAAATTATTAATTTATACAAGAAAATATTTTTTAGATTTATGGCTGTGAAAAATCCGGATTATTCAAAGCTTTCAGCGATCATGTTCTACATCGAGTTCAAATACCTCTTCATCAAAGGAAAGATCACAAAATCCGTGTTACATTGCTAAGTAGAGAAACTCAATATAGAAAAATCTTAAATGAAAACGAATTGTTAAAAGCTTTGAAAGAGAACCCGGAGTATAAAGTCAGAAAGGTAAAACTTCAATAGATTTAATGTTCTATTTATCATTTGTCATACAACCGATTCATTCTTGCAGGTAGTATACAATAAAAATGTGCCATTCAAAAAGCAGCTGGAAATCACTAGAAATTCTGACATTTTTATTGGCATTCATGGTGCCGGATTGACGCATCTAATGTTTTTACCAGATTGGGCAGCGGTGTTCGAAATGTAAGATCGCTATTAATACTTCTAAAAATATGATTGTGAAACATTATGGTAGAGCATTATGCTATATTCATTCCAACTGTTTTCAGATATAATTGCCAAGATCCTAATTGTTACAATGATCTTGCACGATTGAGAGGCGTGAAATATTTTACATGGGAAGATACATTAAAATTAGTACAGCAGGATCCAGTATGTTTATATATATTTCACTGAATCTTAATATTTAAATATATGACAAAATATATAATAAAACTTAAAAATAATATATTTAAAAATTTACAGGGAACGCATCCCGACGGCGGAGCTCATGCTAAATTTACAAACTATAGTTTTGATGTTAAAGAATTCCTGAGAATTGTTTCACTTGCAAGAAATCACGTAAAACATCATAAAGCATTTAACAAGTTTATCAATAATTTTCACAGTGAAATACAAAATGACACTAAGACAATGGATAATAAAGAATCGATACAATCTACTAACGCAAAAGAATCGATTCGGTTGCAAGAAAAGTCGAATATATTATCCAAAGATGAATTGTGAACAAAATTTAGGTACTAAATTTTAAAAATTTAGGTATGTTAATAAAACAGGTTGAATGATGTGATCTGAAATGCAGTAAACCATTTGTTATTGAACAAATCTTTTTACTTATTTTTTTATATTAATGTACATTTTAATAAATAAATGTGTGATGTAATTCTTTCGATATGTTTGAGTTGCTTTTGGCAGTATTTTCTCTTAATTGCTAATTCTTAATTACAAAGTGTTTATATAGTATCTATATAATATTTAATTATATATATATTTGACCATATAAAAATTAACATAATTTATAATAAAAAATAATTTTCTGTACATGTGTTCAGATATAATCATTTTTAGCGATATAGAAACAAATATGAAAATACTTGAAAGAATAATACTTTCAGCATAATTATCAAAAATTCTATTTCAAAAGTTGGAAATTCATAAAAATTGGCTTATTACAATTTTTGTATACTTTTCATAATTTAACTGATATTTGTAATCTATAAAGTATCAATGTAGAAAATATACTTATAGCCATATATATAATTAATATTAATACAGCCACCAATTGTTTTGCATATAATGTGTAGACTAACATATTGACAAGACCAGTCAAAACATTACTAAAAAGGAAGAAAAACAGACCATTGTAATTAACAGCATCACAAATTTCCAAAGATCTCTTAACTACACATTCTTTATTTTCTTTCCTATCACTCTCAACATTTTTCTTTAAATTTAATCGCAAGCTTTTACTTAATTTCTTTGTTTTGCTTTCATTGCATGGTTCACTCACTGCATAATTAGTTATATCTAGCACAATCTCTACAAGTAATAACAGAGTAAGCAGTGTAGTTGTCAAAGTCAATATCCACATACAATATCCAGCATTGGCTAATCTTCTTGAAACCTTTGAGTATGAATCACATAATAACGTTGCGATACAAGCTTGTGCAGATATCAAAGATAACTTAATACATAACAACATAGACTCATTGTAGCTTGCTTCAAATTCAAGACCAAGATATAGTTTTACAGAAATGTTTAATTTTGTACATGAATTTTGATATGTGGAATGGATTAATCTTCCAACAGCTACACCAATAAAATACAGACCTACATAACCAGGTACAGAAACTAAGCCTTCTCGATTGGCGGAGAAAAAATCATCTCTTGGACTGTCTCTTAAAACCCATGTCTTTAAACCTTTTGTGCTCATAATATACTCATGCATACCCAATATCCAAGCACCTGAGAATAGCGAATACTTTGAGCTAATCGTACTGGTAATCATACTAGTGAATAATTTAACAATAGCTAAAGTTATAAAGAAATTCCAATGAATGCCATATTCGGTGACATGCTTCTGATATCCTATATACTCGACTGCTACAAAACGCCCAAAACCCAACACCAAGAGAGGTACACAGCTTTGGAAACAATTTGTTATATTTTTCGTTAGAGTCTCCTGAAATCCCGTTTGGCGATAAGTCGAAAAGTCTCGAGCTTCTGGTGCAACTAAGGCATTGGCTAATATATAAAGCCCAACACCCGTATCCATTAAACTATATCCAAACACTTCTGTCTTAGCAAACTTTCGCGGAAAGATTCGAAAGTCGACAGCTAATATACAAATCGCAGTTATAATATTGGTTAACGCGCGAAAGTTAGTTATGAAGGGCCTTTTACCGGTAACCGGCCGCACATCTAAATTAGAAAGATGGGTGCCCTTACTTCCTAACAACATTATATTTAATGCAGAGATAGTTATCATTACGATGCATACATTACCGATGTGTTCCGATAGTACAGTACAGCACAAAATAGTTGGGATAACAATTAGTACGAATTCTATGACAACTCTCACATTCTTGTGGGTGTATTTCCTAAGGACTCCCAGAGTCGTTGTTGTCAACAAGATGCCGCAAACGTTCGGTAAAAGCGTGAAAATTACCTCTTGCGGTGTCGTACCTCCGTGATTAGAAACGAACGCTTCTTGTTCAAGTCGATATTGTTCCTTGCCCAACGCCATCGTTGCAGATACATTGAATTTCTCAAGCGTTCTCTTCGAGCGTTCCAATCCAACTATAATTTTGATATAAGAAGCCATTGATATAAGAAGCATACTTGACGTAGACAACAAACTTACAGTTGCGGACGATCTTTCTGTTAATTCATAATTGCTCGGGTGTTTCGCGACAAATATGCAAAATGTTGTATGTAAATATGCATAGTGCAAATTCGCATAGCAACGCCATCATATCTACTGTGTTGAAAATTGTAATTATTTAGCCACTTTTTCACACTGTCGATAAAATCGTTATTTGGTGTATATTCGCGCTAACGCTAATAATACTCGCCAAATACAAACACAAACCACAAATAAGTGCGCAGAAAAATAGAATAGCATAATCAAGAAGTAGAAAATTACATGGAAGGAAAATCTAAAAGATCTTTTCCTTTTGAAGAAAATTGTATGATAAGCAATAAAATAAAAAAGATTAAAGTGCATATCAATCAAATGTCAAATAATATGGAAAATGTATCGACATCTCAACATAATTTTGTAAAACATTCCAAAGTACAATCCTTGGAGGGAGATAAGAAACTAAATAAAGAACATGTTTCGCTTGTTGAAAAAATGATGCCAACAAATGCTGCAGATTACATAGGACAAAAACAAATTATTGGTCCAGGCACTGTCTTGGGCTATTTACTGGAAAAGGGAGAGATTTCCAGTATGATATTTTGGGGTCCACCTGGATGTGGAAAGGTAATTTTATTCTTTACTATTTTTTATACTCTTTACTTTTATACTTTATAGTAATTATCTTTGTACTTTATATTTTAGACATCCTTAACCAATATAATAGCATGTTTAAGTAAAGAAACAGCAGGTGATAATATGCACATTATAAATTTATCTGCAATCAATTCTGGTGTAAAAAATATAAGAGATGCTGTTACCACAGCAAAGAACAAATCCAGATTTGGATGCAAAACTATTGTTGTTATGGATGATATTCATTGTTTCAACAAGCTTCAGCAAGATATATTTTTGCCGCATGTAGAGGCAGGAACATTCACTTTAATTGGGTGTACTACTGAAAACCCATCTTATAGTTTGAATCCAGCTTTGCTAAGTCGCTGTCGTGTGTTTGTACTAAATAAATTAACAGAATGCGATATAACACAGATTCTTCATAAGGCAATAGAATACCTGAATGGAAGCATATTCAATGTACAAGAAAAAAATGAAATGAACAGAAAGCAGTTACCGTCCCATTCAAATCTTAAATTTCGTATCAATAATGATACAATACAGTGGCTAGCAGAAGCATGCGATGGTGATGCACGTGTAGCTTTGAATACTCTAGAATTAGCAGTGCTTGCAAAAAAAACAGATAGATTAAAAACATTATGTAATGATATTATTCTGAAAGATATTAAAGAGAATTTAATAAAAGCACATGTGCTTTCTGAGAAAGAAACCAATCAGAGCCATCACATGTATTCTGCTCTTCATAAATCAATAAGAGCTGGTAAAGCAAATGCTTCCCTATATTGGATAGCTAGAATTATGGCAGCTAAGGAAGATCCAGTAAACATTGCAAGACGGTTAGTTAGGATATCTAGTGAGGATATTGGTCTAGCTGATCCAGATGCTTTAGGTAAAAAAAGAGATTGTTTTCACATAGTATACATAAATAAATTGTTCTTAAAATTTAGGTGTAGCTGTTGATACAATGTATGGATGTCAAATGATTGGTATGCCAGAGTGCGATGTACTTTTGGGACAATGTACAATTTATTTAGCGAAAGCACCAAAGTCTCGATCAGTATACAATGCGTTAAAAGCAGCTGAGAACATTATTTTGGGACACAATGGCCCCCAGCCTGCTATGCCATTACATATAAGACGTAAGATTTTATTCCTTTGCTTATGTAATTATCACTTATTTCATTGCTTTTGTAATTATTGCTTATTTTTAATATTACAATAACCTACCCTCTTTTCCTTACAGATACTGATTGTTTACCTACAGAATTACAGCACATCAATTTTTTTCAAGAGAAAGAGCATGTGAATATTTAAAAGTAATACTATATGGTTTTTTATATTATATTTATATTCACATAATTTTTTTTTATTAACCTTCTCAACTTCCAAGATACAATTGTTATCAATTTCCATATATTTTAAGCTTAAACTAATCAATTGATTAACTTCTTACTAATCAAGATACATCAGCTTATATTATAGATATTTGTCTCAAAATTAGCGAGTTATTTAAAGTACACGCATATCTCTATACACCAAACTTTATAAATATCGATCTTGTACGAGAGCTTTATTTATATACGATACATTTGATTTTAGCGCGCCATTGTCGCACACGCAAATCGACCAATGACGTTAAGCGCTACGTAATGCGTCAGCCATTGGCTGATACCTCAGTTCACGTTGTTTAGCGTGGGACAGAACATACTGGTCTTGTCGTTGTAAAATCTTTTCACTTACATCATATTTTTAAAGACGGCTCGACGCACGGCAGACGCTCGGAATCGTGACAGCCTGTTCCGCGCACGTGTCGCACGTTAAATTACAGTGCCTGCCCTACATGCAGCGTCGCTCGCCCTATCCATAACGCTATGAAAATCTGGACGTCCGAACATATCTTCGAGTAAGTATGGAGTGAACGCGGATATTCACTTCACATCGCGCTTGATTACTTCTTCATCGACATACATTATTCGGCATTATAACTCGGCTATACTCCTAACAACCTCGTTATCGTTAATCGTTTTACTTGTTACATTTCATGAATAAGGCAACTTCTCGTTAGGGAGGGGGAAGCAAAAATGTAGGTTATATATGTATATATCTGTGACATTTAAAATTCTACAATACATGTATATCTTTTTAATTTGCTTTTTAGAATTATTAAACATTGTATTCTATTTCAAAAGTATAAAAGAAAATTAAAATAGCACATTAATTTAATCTATGTTTCGTATATGAAATTAACGTTTTCTCTCAGAACAGAATAAGTTTGCCAAATAATTTTTGAGAGTTATATCGCGATATACATTCTTCTAGACAATAATAATTTTAATAAATCTTTTTGCCCCCTCTGCAGTCATCCATGGGAAACGGTAGCACAAGCTGCATGGAGAAAATACCCGAATCCTATGGTACCTTCGGTAATCGGGGCAGATGTCATCGACAGAAAAGTAGTTGACGGTGTTCTTCACACCCACAGACTCGTTGTATCTACACAATGGGGATTTCCTAAATGGACGCAAGCGGTAAGTCTTACAATTTTGCCACGTGCCACTGCATTATCGCGCGCGCGTTCGATATCATATCTAACCTAACATAACCCAACCTTTTCTTGAACGGTAATCTGTGAATGTCAGAGTTAATATAATTGTAATAGTTTCTTAACTTATTTTATGTAAATAATATTCATACAGATTAAATGAAAAATTAGTCTTTTTATATAAGATTTTTTATTCAGTATAAATTTCACTGTATAAAGCTCGATACCAATACTATTTCAATACCGTTTGTTAATATATGAGAAACCAATACAATTGTATCGACTCTGAATACGCTGATATAGACATACGAGCTTGTTACGTGCTTGTTACGTACTTGTTACGTATAGCTTTGTCACGTGCCATTTATGAAATACTTACCTAGCATCCCGCGGATGTATTGATATATTGTTGTACATGTGATCTTTTAAATCTCGTATATAGCATTTTTACGAATGAATAAATTTGTTTCGTAATTCAAAATATATACACAGGGCTATGAATATACACACAGGGCTATGAATATTTTGTCGTGCGAAATGCTGTAGTATTGTTTTGCAATAATGTAATTAGCATAAAGGAACATTCCTTTTTGCTGTGGATACATTTTTTGTTTAAATATTAGTCAGCTGTTGACTTCAAGAAATAAAATAGTATCTCAGCAAGAGAATGCTACAATGCAATTTACATTACAATGCAAAGTTTGAAACAAAAGAATTTTTACTTATGTCTTACATGTTCCATGAAAGCGCGATATTATAATGCAAATTTTGAAATTTAATACGAAGAAACGTCATCGCGTGTGATTCATTCTGTACTCACTCAAATCTAATCTTGCTACTTAATCGTTAATGAGGAGAGATTACATATGATTGCACAATATAGCACGACATTGAACTTTTCTATTTTAAGAAGATAAAAAATTGCTCTATGTATCGAGGCAGCAATAAAGCTGTGTTGTAAAGAATGTTTCATTGCGTTTTCAAGTATATAGCCACGATGCCGATGTACAAGGTCGATGCTCAAGACAGAACAGAGCGCAATGGTCGAGTTGCGCGATGGTAACCTTGCGACAACTTATCCACAGCTCGGTTCATCGATTTTTATAACGCACTCTCGTGGAATGTAGATAAAACCACTTCATTCATGCGAAAATTTATCAAAACAACCTTTCCGAGACCTGTGCGACTTCGTGTTGTCCGCTAGTGACGCTTAAATAAGTTATCGACTCGCGTTGATTACGCAGAAACCTTTTACAATTTAATCTTCCAACTTTTCTTGTCACGCGAAGTCACTGTTAACTATACTGCTGTTATGTACTTGGCGGAAGAAGATATAACTTAGAGTGACATAATTTGAACAACTATAAACTTTTTTGATTGTTTATCTCTTGGTCTTTTGTACAAATGTAGCATGTTCGATTGCATTTCAAAAAATATATAGATATCTTACTTATAGTCACTTTTAATCGCTTGACTTGAATAGCTCTAAATCTCTTGCATGGAAAATTTAAATTTTGATATCGTTGTCTTTGCCATGTCTCTTTAGATTGAAATAAATCTTTGAATATATGATACACGCGATGGTGTTGGTATTTATATCTTGTTAATGACTAATATTTTAGAGTGCACTGACTCTTAATATCAGTCGAATCAGGCATGATACATATATCAGTCTTGATAGCATCAGTGAAGAACTGAACTTTGAACACAACTGCAAACGTTACAATATGATTAACATTTTGTGATGACGCAATTAGCATGTTGGTTGACGTTTGACTTCCCAATGAACTTTTGCATGAACAAGAGCTATTCGTGACATACAGCGGTATTTTAGATCGAAATACAAAATGTTCGATAATTTTTCACAAGTTTGTTACACATTATTTTAAAAGTTTATAGCGAATAGAATGTAGTAGAACATGTATATAATTTGCGAAAATTTATCAAAACAACCTTTCCGAGACCTGTGCGACTTCGTGTTGTCCGCTAGTGACGCTTAAATAAGTTATCGACTCGCGTTGATTACGCAGAAACCTTTTACAATTTAATCTTCCAACTTTTCTTGTCACGCGAAGTCACTGTTAACTATACTGCTGTTATGTACTTGGCGGAAGAAGATATAACTTAGAGTGACATAATTTGAACAACTATAAACTTTTTTGATTGTTTATCTCTTGGTCTTTTGTACAAATGTAGCATGTTCGATTGCATTTTAAAAAATATATAGATATCTTACTTATAGTCACTTTTAATCGCTTGACTTGAATAGCTCTAAATCTCTTGCATGGAAAATTTAAATTTTGATATCGTTGTCTTTGCCATGTCTCTTTAGATTGAAATAAATCTTTGAATATATGATACACGCGATGGTGTTGGTATTTATATCTTGTTAATGACTAATATTTTAGAGTGCACTGACTCTTAATATCAGTCGAATCAGGCATGATACATATATCAGTCTTGATAGCATCAGTGAAGAACTGAACTTTGAACACAACTGCAAACGTTACAATATGATTAACATTTTGTGATGACGCAATTAGCATGTTGGTTGACGTTTGACTTCCCAATGAACTTTTGCATGAACAAGAGCTATTCGTGACATACAGCGGTATTTTAGATCGAAATACAAAATGTTCGATAATTTTTCACAAGTTTGTTACACATTATTTTAAAAGTTTATAGCGAATAGAACATGTATATAATTTTATTTTACTTTTCTTATTTTATTATAGCTTGTATGAAATGTAGTCTATACATGAATTTTTTTATATGGAAAATAGCGTAATTTTTTTACGAATTTTTTTGTGAGAAATGCAGGGAAAGTATAGTTCATTAATTACATTCCGCCAGTTTATTCTTTCATCCGATGACAAGATGATGATTTCTGCGTTTTGCGTTTATTTTAATCAATAGATTCTACATTTGCTGATATAAGATGGCAATTATATATTGACATTACGTAACAATTTTAAATTATGGAAAAAATATCATTACCTTTTTTATTTCATTAAATTTTTGCATCCACATCGAGCGTTTTTGCATCTTGATGCATAACTTATGCGTATTTCGGCACAGCTTTTTCATGGTCATTTCGCGCAATAAAATTGATATTGCACTGATCTCTCCGGCGGACGATAAGAAATTAATCCGTGAACCGGCGTAACGAGAATTATCCAACCTCTTTCTGAGGTAGCCCGTGGCGGGTCGACAAAAACTCTCGCGCCGCTCATCCCAGCTTAGCAATCTCCGGCAGCGTTTCGCAGAGATCCGGAAATTCGAAACTTTCGACAAACGTGCGCAAAAAAAAAAGGTGCCGGGGACTCGGGGAATTGCAAAACAACATTCGCGCCCGGCATCAACTTTCATAATGAGCGCGCTCAATGTTACGCCGTTTGGCAATCGTCCAGCCAGACGCGCCCGCTTTCTGGGATATCCTGGCAAACCTTTCCATCCTTCGCTATCCCTTGGTGCCTTTGCCGGCATACTCTGGAGATTCTGGGGCGTCGAATCCCTTTCTCGTGGATCGCTTCCTCTCGTCGAATTTTCTATAAGCTCGGCCATTTCGCTGGGTCGTTGTGCACCATTCGCTCGAATGGCTTGACTCACGATATCATATACAGGGTGCTCGAATAACGACGGTACATAAAGTGATCGTTCAGACGGTTGACGGTAAGAAAGAGCGTGCAAGAAATTTGCGATATTTTACACGAGGGCTTAAAATACTTTCATTCATATTATCGAAATACTTGATAAGATTGATAATAAATGATTTCATCTTCACGTAGTTTTTTCATTTTTATTTTTAATTCTTTCTTTTAATTATTATTGCAAATAATACATATGTATTAAATAATGAAGAAGTAATAAATGTGAATGAAAGAGAGAGAGAGAGAGAGAGAGTTATATTCTTTTTGAATAATGTAAAACATTTAATGAATATATTTAAATTTAAATTAGGACAAATTTTTAGTATACCAAAAATGTTATTCTTTAGAGAGAGAAAAGTTGAAAATTTTAATATAGTACAAATACAGTGTCGAGCAGGTGTACGATCATATGTAGTAGTGGTATTTTTCGAGCACTCTACGTAAATGTTACCGTAGAGAGAGCTGAAAGTTGCAGTATTTAGATACGCCGAAATTACTTAACGAATGGAAAAGTGCGCAGACCATTCGTGACGCTTTCGCCGACACCGTTTTCAATGCTGCGTCCACCGGCGCGCTATTCCGAGTAATTAGCGGATGCACTCGACAACGAAACGCGTTCTGGAAAAAAGTTTACTTATCGCGCCTGTTCGCCCAAAACTCTCGAATTGGCAGCCGAGCATCGTATAAGCAGTCCGGTTTATTCGAGCGACTAATTAGAATATGCATAATTAATCGCAAGGGGAATAATAATTAAAGTGTACTTAGCATGATGCCTGCCCAATTAGCGTCTTTCTAATTACCTAATTACTCATGCTAATTTGTTATTAATATCGCGCAGCTCCGCAAACTTATGAAAAGCGACGTTCTATTTCTTCTCGGCCGGAATAGGCGGTTCAGACCGCCGGAACGTTTATGCTTTCGAATTATTTATCGTCGGCGATTAGTTCTAATAATTATCCGATGCAAGTGGTTGCTGCTGCGTTCCAAAATTGCATTGCAAAATTGTACGCCAAAATTCACGAAGTAAAATTGGTTCATCGATCACCATGTATCGTGTTTGTTGCTAGAATGACTTTATTTTTTATTTGACATTTTATGGTTAATTTTCTGTCCACTTTCAACGAAAAAGTGTCAGTTTTGCTACGATTAATAATTTTGTTATAACTCTTTGCAATTTTCATCAAGCTCGACAACTTAAACATATTTTGCACGACAATTGAATAAATGATATCATTAATTTCAGGTTTTCGTGTATGCTTCTCGTATATAATTGTGAAAGCAGGATAATGCAACCGTCACTATAGGTGTTTAACGAAATTGATTACCGTCCACGTTCTGACGCATAACCAATTAATAGTCGCTTATCGCTTTCTATAGAGCCCAGTGCTATTCATGTAAATATCGTCTGTTTGTTTAATTCGCCTCATGTACATATAAACATGCTGATATGAGTACATAGTATATTTCCATAAAGGTCCGTTGTTTTACCTTCCCGATATTGAACATGAATGCTACTGCATATAATTCCTGCAAATGATATCTTATTAATGCCATTTATAATGGATCAATAATAGTCAGTAGAATAACTAAATACGGAGTTAATTATAATTTGTTGTAATGAAGAATATTTGCACTTGATGGATTATCGGGCTCTATAGTAATCATATAATGACATGATATAGAATTGAAAGCAACTCTGTAGACAAGTATATGTGTGTCCTCTATATACAAGTATATATTGATTCTAAGTTAATTTTATCTATTCTATTGTATAATATTACGCTATGATAAATAATTCACGAATTACTCTAATTTCTCATTGCACTTCTTTTTTCGCTCTACTGAGCACGCTATGAAAAGTCGTGAGATCGAGTCCAAGTAGCTCTCGAAGACTGAAACATACCATTGAAGTTTGGAAGGCTTTATCGTCGAATTCAATGCGGAAAGTTTGAAACCGGAAGTGCTTGTCTATAGCACTTCCGAGATTTTTATCGGTGGCTGAATCGGTTTTTAGCAGTTCGCCAGCCAGTTCTCGCCGAAACTACATTTAAATAGTGCGGACTTTTTTTTTTACGCGAGTAAAATTTTTACGTTGATGCCAGGGCTTATTATACGAGCGCACGTTTCCTCTTTTTTTTTACAGTTAATTGGCTACGCGAACTTGTGTTACGCCAGCGAGCGCAGCGAGGTCGATCCTGTGAATAGAGAAATGATCCTCAGGACGCATAATGTAAGTACTTTTTATTTGTTTTTTGTTAAAAAATGAGTAGAAAGAAAAAAATTGTTACATTGTTTTGCGATTCTGCAACGTGCAATTTACGATGAATTCTGCATTATAAAATGTAGTCGCAATAGATATAATTATTCAAAACAAACACTGTCGACATGTTATGATTTTTAAGTTTACGTGTGTCATTAATAAAAAGAGTTTCTCGGTGCATATAACGTAAATGTAAAAGTAAACGTATTGGATATTTTGATGTTTCAAGAAAACGAGTGCGCGTTAAAGAGGAGAGATTTCCTTGCATAAGCTGCTAACATTTTTCGCGAAGAGCACGTGTAGTATCAAAACATAAAAGAAATATCTTTAATTATATTTTTGTACTTTCGATTGTATTTCTGGTATGTGCAAAATTCTGTCAACTCATGAAATATATTTCTCCGCAATACACACATACTACTCAATTAGAATCGTATAAATATATTTTCCGCGCGTTTTTCATTGATTTTCATAATGTATATACGTTTCTTGTTTTCTCTCTGTAAGAGATGTTTAATCGTATTTGTAATCGTATTTGATACGAGTGCATTGCAATCGGTTCAATTGCAATCTCAAATTAAATACCCGCAGAGTAATATCATTATATTGCTGAAATGAATTTTTGGCAGCATCGACAACCCTTTTTTTGCTATTTTTACAATCTAATCTTAGGCAGTGATATTAGTATGCGTGGGGAAAATGTTGGTAATTTCAGGGCAGTGACGATTATCGCTATTAGAGACTTGGCACTATAATTATTTCTGTTTGGCCGTTCAATTTTTTGGTTTCAAAACTAGCGAACATAAATGATAAAATTGGCAATTTTGCGGCCGTAGATGCATGTCCGCAGAAATAATATTCGTCTCGGCGGCTGGTTATCAATAGAAACGTCACGTCGGAACGCGTCGCCTACGGTTCCTCGTTTTTGCGATGGCGAAGCGAGCATTTTTGGACAATTTTTCGACCATGACGAGATTGCAAATGCGTTGTTGTTCATGTCGCAAAATGACATAATAGAGTATCAACCGGAAAGAAAGAATACCAAGCGAGGTTGCTCCATTAGCGAGTAATAAAGCATTCTTCCCGCAACGCTGTTTCTCTTTATATGTTTTGTTGTTGAAATCATGCAAATGTTATGGATAAATGAACTTTGTTTTGTAATAATTCAGAATTATTGTACCGTATTATTATTATCTATTGAATCATTATTGATGCCTGAATTTATCATATTTTTTCTTATATGATATATATTATATTATTTATATTATATATTGATGGTAAAAATTGGATTTTTATTTTATTTCTTCGATTCTTTTTTTTTTAAACTACAAAAAAAGAAAATTGTAGGAAAATACTTTCTGGTTTGATTGTAGAGCTTCGAGTCTCTATAGTTAGGTATCATATTAAATTAAAATTTAGACATATGGATATTAATACAGCTTCAATCTTTTAATATTACGAAATAAGTCACTAAACGATTTTTCTCATTATATCATCTTTTTTGCATTAAGTGGGAGGTGTACTTGGTCAAGACGAATCAATATTTCCCCAAATTGTGCGAAATTTTTCACGCTATATTTATGTTCAAAGATACTTGGAAATTTTCAATATTTTTCAACACAGGGATCTCATAAAAAATTGACAATTTCCGCGCATAGTTTCCTAGCGTTGCATGTGCAACACGTTTCGGATAGAGGTGCGTCGGCGCAAAATCGCCAGATTTTTTCCGAGCCGCTATCAGAAAACGATTTTCTAGTCCCGATTTACATAACATCCGTTCTAAGGAATATATATATGCATAGTAAAGACCCTCCGGAGAAGTATCTAGCTGCAAGCTCGAAGAGATCGACGCGTCTGAGATCGGGGGGTGAACGTGTTGAAGGGGAAGCGAGAGAGCTGAAACGCACGCCACTACCGCATCCAGAAGGTTGGATATGATAGGTTATTGATGCGCGCATTACCGGAGGTTGCATAGCTGGGAGAGCTCCTTGGCGGGGTGTATCAGCTGGGGTGTCAGGGAAAGGGCGGTGGGATGCGGTAACCGAGGAGAGTAAAAAGGAAAGGAGAGAGGGAAGGGGTGGACGGTGGTATTGGTCGCGGCTTTCCCGTTCGCATCGAAGATCATCCCCCGCTTCGTCGACGGAAAAGAGACCAAGAGAAATGCGGGGGCGGTAGATGCATTACTGGTATGATGAACGATCCGCAGGTGGCTTAAAGCAAAAGGAGGAGAGGAGTCCCTCTTTCTCCCACATCTACGAGGAGCTGTTACGTCGATCTTTTATATCCATCGAGATTCCATATGTATCTGCGCGCGAGTACATTATGTACCTAAGATCGCACTCGCATGCTCTGGTTTCCGGCTAATTCGTACGAGAGAGTGCTTTCACAAGCGGGTAAATCGGCGTACGCTGAGCGATGATGTACTCGCGGGGATAACTGAAGTATGTGACTGAACGGAATGATAGAGCGAGAGTAAATCGCTTTGTAAAGGCCGGTGTGGCAGTTCCATTAGCTATACGTGCGATACTTTAGCGGCAATTTGTTGCTCGAAATGTTTATCAATGATTAATGATAAAAATATGAGAATTCTAAGCTTATTTTTAAACGTATAAAAGAGAGAAGTAGAATAATGGATCGCGATCGGTTACGTAAAATGGCTAATAGATTCACCATTTTTGATATTTATGTAGCAAAGTGCAACGACGGACCGTGTTATTTTTTTTCCAGATATACTACGGGACGTAAAGATAATACTTAAAAAAAACGTTGCATTGTGGAGTTGGATGGACGCTATTGTGTGCCACATGTAAACCGATACGACGCAAAGACAAATCGGAGAGTGTCTATAGTATTAATGCGGAATGCTATATACAACGCAAGATGCAGTCGCGCATAATCAATTTCGCTTCGAATCTGAAGGTAGATATTGCACATATCGTTGCGACAATAAATTCGTCTTTATTCTCTCATCGATCATTTTACGGGTGTAATTATGCCATTTTTATTCACGCGGATGTCTTACGTATATAATTTACACGACCATCTCACGCAGGGTTAGATGGCGAAATACGATATTGCGTGCGCATACATTACGTCGCAAAATATCCAACAATTGCGAGACTAGAAATGGGGATGATTTAGGAGAAATCTTGGTGCGTCACCGGAGATCGCTGCGTGTACTTGATGCCTCGAATGAGACAGTCTTTCACTGTATTTCGACTCCATCTTTCGCTCGCGGGAGAGTCGACGTCATCTTTCTTGTTCGTGCCACCCTCTTTCCCGTCGAGAAATGTCTCCGCAATTAAGATTGCGGCCGAATTCTCTTCGGTATGCGCTATTCGCCTGCTAGCATGTCTCACGAATTCTCGTATTAATGTGACACGGCGCGCTTTGAGAAATAAAGTTTACGGTTAAAATAAACATTACTAGAAACTTTGTTGAGAAATGTCAGTTGTGTAAAAGAGACATGCAATAATTAGTGTTACGATGTCGTAGCTCGTGCGATATTATATTATAAATTCATTACATTTTCAAAAAAACTTCTAGATTAAAAGTAAACTAAATTAATCGCGATATAGTTTTTAATATGAGAGAATTGATCTACAATAATTATATATTTATTAAATGTTATATTTATATAAGAAATAATATATTTAATTATATATACGCTTTGTTGCTAGATTTACTGCTATAATAATTTTTTTACATAATTTCTCCAAAATTGATAAAATTTCCATAATTTTTAATGGAAATTAAAAAGTATTAATTTAAAAAGTATTAATTTTCGTTATATTGATTTTCATAAGCATCATGAAATAGCAAGATGTAATAATTTATTCATGCGGTTAAATTATGCTTCCATCCTACCTTATATCTTTTTAAAGTATACGATTGTCCCTCAAAAATGATACCGTCCGTTGTTGATTATTGTAATCTATAAGGATGTTTATCACTTTACGGATGAACTCGGACTGTAACTGAGCAATCCTCTCACGGCGTTTACATGTTTCCTAATGTGCCTGCAGGCATGTGATACAGATAGACATGTACGCGTACGTTATATACGATTCCGAACGCGAATATAATTCGCTCAAGCGAGAAAATCGAGGCGGACGACGCGTGGTAGAAACGTAAGCTCGGTAAATTTCAGATGTACAACTAGTCGAATTTACGGGAGATATCTTTTACCAATCTAGCATTCTGGGTTCAGAGCTGATAGGACTATGGCATTACACATACGTTGCGCCGTAACAAGCTACTGTATCGTCGATCTTAGGTATATGCACGTTATATTGTTACAGGACCGAACGTAATGGGATAGCTAGATATCGTTTGCGAGGATCATAATCACATATAACGCGGCTATTAAGACGGTCACGTCTTGGAATAATTGTGTTGCGCGTACACGCAATGGATTTGACGGATTTCCATGCCAATCGTAAGGCATTATCTTCAGGAGATTACTTTCGCAACTGGGTATTAGTCCGTATATAGGAGGATCACAGTCAGCACGTGGTTCTTAAGATTCTCTCTCTCTCTCTCTCTCTAATTGCTTTAGCATACCGAGTGTGATAGATTTCTGTAACAACCATGAGTCGATATGCTTTCCATGAAATAATTTGCCCGATTTGCTATTAGTCAATAGTAATATCAACAGTTCTGGAATAAATTGTTGGAATATTGAAATCATGAGTTTTTCTCTTATTTCTTTTTATGTATATATTAAATAGGTATATAATTTTTTTATTTATAGTCTGTACGGAAAAATTATCGCACGTTCCATGTAAATCTCACATTTTATCGGGACAAACAGATTGATACTATACAAAAGCCAATTATTTTAAAGAAATCAATGAAATCATTAAAATTTAAAGTTCTTCTAATGTTGAGTTGACGTAAATACAGTTAACGACGAGAGATCGCAATATTATCGCAATTATATTACTACGTGTCGAAGTTATCATTTTCGCGATTCGAATCGCACGATGAACCCGCGATGATGTACGGTTACGAGAACATTGAAACAAATGCTATTTTTTCGGTGAGTTACACGGTGCTAGCGATAGTTAACGACGGAGCAAGGTGTTTTTATGCCGATCCGCGCTTAAACTCGCGCTAATGAAAATACTGCACTGTCCGGACATCGCAAATATTGCGCTGCTATAAAATTGCATATTGTTAATTTACAGCGATGCGGGATCTCCCTCGGCGCCTCGCGGGAATTCGCGGGCGTCATTGTTTCGTAGTTGAATATAAGCGCGCGTCGGGGCACAAAAACGATGAAATATTTTCCCGTTGCTACACCGGCCGGATATTATCAGATTATAGAACGAACAAGCGGGCGCTATAAGCCGACCGCGCCTAGCATATGTCTGCTTGCACAACATTAATCGCGCACACGCTTGTTTAAACTCATTCATCCTTTTCTCGCATTCCTCGCGCAGATGGGGCATCTTGAACCGACCGCCGTGCAGCTTAACTCATCCTCCTCCCTCTCCCATATATATTTGATAATATTTTATATATATTATCCTTGTAAAATATAAGAAGACAAACATTAAAAAATTTGGTAAAACTGCATAAAAGTTGTAACATACCTCCGATTTTATCGCTACTTAAATATGTTGCAGGGGAGATTCTTCCGAGTAATTCCCCGCAAGAAATAAGTGGGGGACGGCATTGGTTTAAAAGATGTAACAAATTGAAGTTTGATATTAAAGTATGTGTATGATGTATAATTTGTTATTTTTTCATTGAAAAAAACTGTTTATAATATTTACGCGTGAGCGAGGGTCCCCCACCCACGCATTCAATAAATGATATTTTTCAAGACAAGACTCACAAATTCATGTAGTTGCGTGTTGAAAGTTGTTAACGAACTGCGAGAAATAGGTGAAACACATTGTTGATAAAATATCCATGACCGTGTACCTATCTCGTAAATGTAAACAAACACTTTTTCCACGTCTGCTCTACAATAAATACAACGTAGACAAACTTCATTTTTCCTAATATTACTTTATAATACCTGAGAGAAAACATTAAAACTGTGAAACATTAATTTGTTATATCTCCTAATCCAATGCCGTCCCCCACTTATTTCTCGCGAGGAATTACTCAGAAGAACCTTCTCTATAACATATTTAAGTGGCGATAAAATCGGAGGTGTGTTACCTTTTATAGTTTTATCAAAAATTTGTTATTTTGCTAATTGTAAAACAAAGTGTCAAAAGTGTAAATTGTTGCAATTTGTGTGCAAAAGTAATCACACAACGCCGTTGTTACTATATCTAATATGTTAAAGCAAAGTTGTGCATTCCGGCGTGCATCAGTTAGGTTTCGTGGAACAAAGACAAACGAGCTGAAAGCGGACTGCCGGAAAAGGATATTTCGGATGACAGCGTGCAACGGACGACGAGTTAATGGGGATCAACGCCTCTAACGTACGCACGTCTGTACAACTGTAATCGACGAAATTATTTCGCAACCCAATATGAAGTTACTATTTTTCATTAAGCCATTCGTTTGCCCGTCGACTCTACATTTCAATCGATTCGAAAACTCGCACTAGCCGCCTCGCATCCGTATAAATACCCTTTCGATGTGTGTACACGTGTATACGAAATGTGCGAGACACGTGACTCAGCGTTATAGTGCGCGTTGAACCGCGCGCAATTTGTTGTTTTTATGATTTAGAGGACCACACGTACAATAATTCAGTCGCCTGCGCGTCCAGTGATACCCTCTCTCGCCTGTTATTCTCTTTCGTCCCTTCTCACCCCGTTTAGCCGTCTCTTCGGTCGAGAACGAAGCGAGGTTGGGAAGGGTCGGGGGAGGTAGGGGTTCTCCATCACCTAAATCCGCGGGGAGTCGACGAGCACGAAGCCTGGGGATACATCGTCGATACGCGCGTGTCCGTTATTAATTCTCGTCCTCGATGGCGAACGGTCGAGTACATCCTCTTCGCCACTGTCGGGTTAACCCTTTCCCCTTTGCCCGTCTCATCTCCCTGTCTCTCGATGTTCTCGCGCTCGCTCACGGAAATTTGTGTGGCGATGAAGGTGGCGGCAGCGCGACACAGAGATCGTTAGCGGGATATACACACGAGTCGTTGCCGTTAAAATATTGTTCCGGTTTTCTTCGTGTGCCCGGCAACGTATTGCGATCCTGCTTACACACGGGCGCGCTTGATTGATTTACTGGGTCTCTCTGTTTTTGCGGGATTTCCGGGAAAGTCTGACCGGCGGCGAGCGGATGCGTATTAACCCCTTCGGTGACGGGCGTTTAAATCATCTGGATTCGATGGTACCCCCATTTTCTTCCGAATCGCCGGGACGATACCGCAGGATTTTTATAAGCACGTCGCTTCAAAATGATGGATGGCCGCGTTTGTCTCACGAGCTATATGTACATTTAATCACTCGCTTGGATTTATTTGAAGATTTTAACGATATTTATTTAGCTTCTTATCATTAATAAAACGATAGATAAAAAGTATATCACTTTAATCGAATTAAAATGAGTTCACATGTTTTCTCGTATAATTGTCGAACTATTTTATTAGCCGCGTGTATGTAAAATACGAATAAAGCGCACAGCCGATGTGTGTACTATCAACTTGAGCGCGAGTTGCTGCAAGTTCTCGGTTACACAAGCTAATACCGATTTGTCAGCAACACCGAAATCCGCTGAAATCGGCGATTAGCGCGCCCAGAGGAAGCGTCCGAACTGCATCGAGGTCGATCCAGCTTCCAGAGTTGTGTGCCGGCAGATTTGGGCTTCCGGCCGCGAAACCCTCTCGAGGCATCGGATGGTATGGGCGAATTGCGAGCCCACCAAGCTCGAACAATGCAGCCCGCGCAGCCAAATCCGCAAAGTCCTCTCAATTATGCGGCGATGCTAATTACTCGCGAGTACACGCTGAAGGAGAGAGCCTCCACTCCACACACAACGGTTCTCCCTACGCCCTGCAGTCTTCCATTCTCCGCTCGTAATATCAAAGGGCGAAACGGAATCGTGGGAATTCTCGAAGAGGGACGCGCGTGCTATGCCTACAATCATCAGGGAACTCCTTCTTCGTACGACGTGGTTTTAATTAGCAAAGTTTGAGTCAACATTTCTCAATTCTCCCTATCACACATGTTTTCTCGTATAATTGTCGAACTATTTTATTAGCCGCGTGTATGTAAAATACGAATAAAGCGCACAGCCGATGTGTGTACTATCAACTTGAGCGCGAGTTGCTGCAAGTTCTCGGTTACACAAGCTAATACCGATTTGTCAGCAACCCCGAAATCCGCTGAAATCGGCGATTAGCGCGCCCAGAGGAAGCGTCCGAACTGCATCGAGGTCGATCCAGCTTCCAGAGTTGTGTGCCGGCAGATTTGGGCTTCCGGCCGCGAAACCCTCTCGAGGCATCGGATGGTATGGGCGAATTGCGAGCCCACCAAGCTCGAACAATGCAGCCCGCGCAGCCAAATCCGCAAAGTCCTCTCAATTATGCGGCGATGCTAATTACTCGCGAGTACACGCTGAAGGAGAGAGCCTCCACTCCACACACAACGGTTCTCCCTACGCCCTGAAGTCTTCCATTCTCCGCTCGTAATATCAAAGGGCGAAACGGAATCGTGGGAATTCTCGAAGAGGGACGCGCGTGCTATGCCTACAATCATCAGGAAACTCCTTCGTACGACGTGGTTTTAATTAGCAAAGTTTGAGTCAACATTTCTCAATTCTCCCTATCACGAGAAGATTGATATGTTCGTTACACGCATCGAGAACTTTGAGATTTGAAAGATTACTTCTATTATTATCTATCTTGTATATCAACGAATTGATAATAACGTAATCTTGAACGCGTATCAAAAAATTAAAAAAAAATCAGCGGTCTATCAACAAAAAATGTATCGTCTCATTAATTTTACTACTACTTCTAGTCTTATTTCTGCTTCGCTAATCTAGCTCGTAAAATAAGATTATTAAGTGTCTTTAGAGCGTGAAATGCTCACCCTATTGTCAAGTATCCCTGCAAATCGATACGACGCTTTTAAGGTGGCTACACAGAAGTCGTCCGAGATATCTCGTTTCCTGGTTGATGCGTCATCGGGCGCGGTCGCATTTCGCTCACCGGTAAATGGAAAGCAAACGAGGGGGTTTTGGCACAGAGAACGATTGGCAAACATGAATTTCGACGCGCGCGACTGACGAGAAAAATTTTCAATTAACCGATGCACCCGTGGCATCGCGCAACGTCCGCTGCCAGTACGACGATGCGCCACCGCTCT
>NW_021853185.1:826694-840204 GCF_003651465.1 Formica exsecta | reverse complement strand
GCTCTTCGCGGTCGTACTGGGAAAAGAGGCTGAAATTAATTACTTTCGGCGTCAACGACAGATTCGCAATTGACGGGACGATCGATTGTTCGCTTGATACGATTAAATCTCGTTCGTTCTCCATCGTTACGCTTCTTTCTCTTATTATTTCTTTTTCTTCACGATGTTTACGCATTGCGCTAAGACGAGATGTCGACAACGAGAGAGATTATGTTGTTTGTTGTTCAAAGAACGTAAGAAAAAGAATTGTGAGTTAATCTCTGTGAATATTTGCCGTGGAAAAAGAATTGATATTGGCATGGAACGCGATTGTTTTGTAAAGATTCATTAGGAATTAATTAAAAATGTACTAAAAGTAAAGAAATTGATGCAGTTTTCATGTGAAAAACACGATTTAAATTATCCGGGTTATTAAGAGTATAATTAAATTTGTTTGCCGAGTTTCCTTTGTAGAATAGCGCGTAACCGCTATTAATGGACATTCGACATACGATTTTTTTTTTTTAAAACAATCCTAATCCTCGTGAAAAAAAATATGAAGTAAAATTGGCCAATGTATTTGTAACGTTTTCAAATCATCCGTTATTTTATTATTCGTTTATTTTCGCGAAAAAATCTCGCAGCTATGGCAATGTGAATGTGCGTTCAAAGGCTTACAATCTTCAATCCGTGTAAAAAACTATTCGTTTTTGTGTCTATTTATATGTCATACATTCGCTGGGAAATTTCGAAAATCAAAAGGTGGAACTACTTTTATTTTGCTCAGTTAGTTGGGATAAAAAAGCTGGATTGAAACAAGAGTCGAAAGAGAGGGAGAAGCGACTGCTCTTTGATATAACACCGGATTGTCGTAATCCTACTCAGTATTAAGCGAAGCGTTTTTCGCATCGCGGTTAAAAAATTTGCTTCAACAGGAGTGCGATTACATTTCGTCACAGATATGACAATAAAATCTCTCGTCTTGCTAATTATACCTTTTTTCTTCTCTTGCCATTGTTCGCTCTTCTTTCATGTACAACGTTAAGCTATTGGATATCACTAGACATTTTTTTCAATAATAAGATAGTCTTTTCACAGTTTTAATCGTTCAATTGAACATTTTGGAGATAACGTATAACAATAGTTTTTATAGTTAATATTTTTCATAGATAATAATTTAAAAACAATTTTATTTAATTAAATGAAATAATTATATTAATATCTAGTGGTATTTAAGATGGATGGTATTAGTCGGAAAATATTAGACATGCTCGATCCGTGAACATGATATTCTTGCTGCGATAGAAAATTAAGTACAGACCACAACACCACTAGTAACAACAATACTAATATTTCGCATCGGCGAACTTGCCGTTGCGGCGCGATTGCAACGAGAGCTGCAATAACGGTATCTTATTTAGATAACCAGTCGTGTAGCAGTCCTTCAATTTTGCTACGAACCTCGCCTTTCCTCGCATTCTACAACCGTGTACTTAGTATATACTCGGAATAGATCCGGAAATTCTCGAGGAGAATACATTACTCGAGAGCAGCGGAACTTAATACTCTTTCCATTTTTCGCTGGTTACCGCATTTTGTCTTTATTTCTTCTGTCCTCATATTTCAATGTTCTCTAAATGTGTAATATAAAATAGAACGTAAAAATAAAACTTATTTCTCAGTATTTTATAATTATGGGATTACTGTCTCTTGACGACTCTGCACGTTTTGCAATTATCTTTCGAATTACAAGAGTAGAACGATATTACAAAATCACACAACTAAATGTAAAATTCAGAATCAAACATAATCCGTACATCATCATCACCTTCTAACATCGATATAATTCTGCGATTCCAATGGTCTCTATGGACGGCAGCGATCGTGCATTTGTACCAGTGACGTTTCATTTTCCCCGAATTTAATCGACATCTTTGTTTCTGACACACCGACCGTTTCCATGAAACGCAACAATTCGCGGTGTAATGTTAATTTTTCGTTTCTTTCTTTACGTCCACGTGAACCTCTATGCTTTGGAAACCGTCGTACCGCGAAGCGAGTTGGATGGTGAGTTGGCCGTGGCGTAACACACAGTCGGCTTCACTGATTGCCAATATGGCAGAGTGCATAGAACACCGCACGCTGCACCGTTCTATATATCTGCGATGGTCGCGGACCCACAATGTGCCACGGGCGTTAATTTCCTCGTGAAACGTATTTCGTCCCTGCGATTCAATTGTTCCATCCTACGGCGCGCTACGCTGCGATGGCTAGTCCTCGGAACTCATAATGATGTGGTTCTCTACTAATCTCGTGTCCGTGTTTTACGAGGCCGTGCGCGTAAAGGGGCGATATAGATTTTGAAAAGCTGTAGCCGGAACTTATCCTTCGCGGTTACAGCTTTTAGAGACTTGTATGAGTGATTTGCAAAAAATGGCAAACGCAATCAATGCCGCGGCTCTGCAATTTTCGGATCGAATAGCGCCTAAAGCTATATTCGCGCCGTGAGATGCATACGAGAGATCGAACGGCCAATTTTCCCACCGCAAATTTACAGACTTTATGATACCAACAGCAAATATGTTTCAGCTGGAACGAATATTATGACAGCGACATAGATTAAACTTTAGGCCTTGGGGGGGTAACGAGCTCCAGGCGACCAGTTGCCACACTAGTTTTCAACCCTCTCGCGTTTCCACGCCCTTTGCCTTCATCGCGCAAGCGGCGCGCGTGATTGTTTCTCTCGCGGCAGGAAACAAATCCGCGCGCGATGACAACGCGATGCATCCTGCTGCACTCTCTAACACAGGACTTCGTCTACCAATGGCATGCCACGATGCAACAAAAGCCCCCTACACACATCGCTCCGCAGAGTGCTGTTTGTCGTTTTCGCGTCGCGTGTTTACGCACTGGCGCACTGTAATGAATTCGAGATGGTCTTCCAACGCGCGCCACTCTCTCCGGGTTTTGTTATACGCTCCACGCTTTTCTACGTATTCAATTAGTTGCGGCATACCATATACGTTGGATCTGCATATCCACATAGTTCGTAGCGCGTGCGCACTGTAGTATATTGAGATCACGATACACTGTGGTCATTCAATGCGGAGTTGCATTATCGCCACCATCCTTTCGTGAATTCGATAGTTTTTGTTGTAGCACGATATTACAAAACGCTGCGCAAGTATTACCTTTAATTGCGCGGTATAAAGAATATGTTTACAATGTTTTACAATGTTTTATATACAATCTAACGAAATAATATGATATTTATAATAAAAAAAAAATCACGTTGGAAAATGAAAAATAATTCTATCAACATAATTTTGATAATTAAAATATGCATTATGACGGATATTTTTGTCGAAAGATTAGTTTTCTAAATATATAATTAATTTTCGCATCTGATTCACTTGCGCACGAGAGAAAAGAGGTTAATAATTTTAAAAGCAAGTGTCGGGAATTTACGTCAAATCATGCAGTCAAAGGAAAATAATAGAAAAAGAGAGAAATACAGCACAACGCAAGGCGCGCAAGTGGAAGCGCCGGATGTGCTTTTTACACTGTGACAGGAGCCACGTTTGCTAACTCGTTTGCAAGCTTGTTTCGTAGCATCGATTATTCAAAGGTCTACGTCACTTTCGTGGAAACGTTCCATCTCGATAATTCTGATTGCCCATCTACCATGAGGGTTGCTAACCCCGCGGATTATAACAACAATAATTGAAACGAATGATCGAAATTCGGTCCCCGTGCGCGAAATTAATCGTGAAAAATCTTGAAAATGTTGTGACAAGTATATCGCGACATGAACTAGTAGTAATGGTATTTTCTATTGGTATTTTTTATAATAACACAGACAAATTTTATAATGCGAATTATGTGTTTTACTAAAATCAGAAGATTTTAATACTCTAATGTCCGAAGATTTATAATTAATACTCTAATATTAAAAGATTTATAATTGATACTTTAGTGATATATATATATATATATAATACTCGATAAAGTTATTTTTGTTTAATAAATAAAAATATGCGGAAATACTAGCGTTATTCTTATTTAATAATTAGGCACAAAATATTGCATACAACATTTGCATTGATCGGATCAATTATTGTTGTTTTTTACAGTTAACTTTCGGCAATTATATCGCTGTAGATGAAGCTGTCAGATATACACCCCATCCGACTGACCCTAACAAGACACTACTCACGCAAGAAGCGGTAGTCACCGTCCGAGGAGTACCACTAACCAACTACATGGAGGACCTTTTAGCCTCGAAAATTTCATTCAATGCGAGCAAAGTAAGTAATATCCTTTTGCTCAAATATCTCTTGTACATATATGCAATTTATTAAAACATTCGAAAAAATTGGATATTGATGAGAACTTTAGGTTCCATTACCATATTTACTTGCAATTATAACAATATCAATAATGATATTTTTAATTTTTAATAAACTATTTGTAATTTTTAATAAATATTTGTTTTTTATGGTTCAAAAGAAAACATAATGAGATACATAAATTTGAAAAATATGAAAAATATAGAGAAATGTAGAGAAATTTTTGCATTATACGCGTTTTCAATTTGGCGGACAGTATCAAATTGCGTCATAAAAAATATCTCATAAAACGGTGATGCGTTTGCGTATTCCATAAAAGTTTTTGAATGATAGCCCGTCAATGGCATCTTCGCGATCCGAGGACGTGTTTTCGGATTTTCGCGCATGCACGTAATCTTTTTTTCCTTACGTTTGAGGGTCGACAAGGGTTGGAATGGGTGATCAACAAACTCGAATCCGAGATGAAGGAGTTCGCCTGAAAGGCCCGGCCGCCGTCGCGAAACTTCTAAACTGCCGCTATCAGCACAACATGAGCGCCGGCGTCGGTGGGGAGCGGCAACTTCTAGATCGAACGATTACGCGGATCAGAAGAACATTAACGTCCCGGGTTTCGTCAGAAACGAACAGATGATTCGCCGCGGGGCACGTAGATAGCCTAATTGAATTTTACGGAACTTGTTACTAACCGGTTTGCAGGAATGAACGTTCCCTTTGAAGGGCAATTGCCTTCGCAACCGTACCCTTGGGTCCAGACCTGCAAAGATCTGTCTAACGAACGGGCGAAATAACATGACTGATATAGAGAAACATGAAAATGTGTAGGTTTAATTTTTAAACGAGGAGGTATAACGATTGATTCGGTAATTGAACGGTAACAATCCCGACATCTCAATCTGTGCTCCCATACCTCTGTCAGTAAACTGCATCGACTGATGATGAGAGCCAGTTATATCATGAATCTACTACACTTAGCCAATTCAAACACGTGAACGTTCTCGATCGTGTACAAGAGAATTAGAAAAAAAATATGTGTCAATATATGTAATTTATATTTATATAATTTAGTCATAGCAAAAATTTTTAATAAGTATTAGACACAATTTTCATCAACATTCACAAATGGTTTTCTTTTACTACCCTCCCATATTTTTGTGAAATCTTTTATTATTATATATTTTTTATTACCTATCGATTATCATATAAATTACTTTGCTCAGTAATCCAATTGCACGAAGAATACGTCTTATGAATCTATCGCGAGCCGACACACGAACAGTCTCATAGACTGGTCGAAAACGAACAATGCGGACACAGACCTTTGCGAAACTATGTTCTCCGAACTATGTCCGTTCTCTCCGGACTCTCATTCCTTCTCAACGAGAAGGTAAAGCTCTTTGATCGCGGCGAGGAGGCAACTTATAACGCGTTCCGAAATCACTATGTGGTCTCTTTGATGCATCTATCGTACGTCGGCGTATCCGAAATTGTCGCGACCGAATAATTCCGCGGTTTTCCTTTTGTGTCGATTCCTTTCCGTGTTAATTTTTACAATCTTGCAAATTTTTTTTTATAATGGATATTCTGTTCTTTTGGTCAATGATTTGTCGATCTAAATTCATCGGTCGTTTTTAAATTCCAACCGAAACATGAAAGAGTCCTCTGTTGACTATAAAAGAAGCATCGAACAAAAGTGTATTTTTTGTATCAAAAAGTCGACAGAGAGAGAGAGAGAGAGGAGAGGATGAATTCACGTCCACTTTACGCGGCCGGATGCTTTAATTTAGGAAAGTCGACATGCACGTCGAGCGCGGACGTTGATTCACCCACGAGTTCGATGGTCCGATACAAAAACTGAGCAGACATCGAGCAGCGTTGCGTGGGGCGCGTACAAAGGATACTGCTTGCCGCTTTGTGATTGGAAGCTGTCAATATTTGTCTGTGTCGGGTAACAGAGAGGTCAGCAATGAATCGCTAACGTCATCAATTATCTCTTACATTCCGCCATCAAACAAGCCGCGCGTTAAACTTGTCCTGTCCGTCCTCTATCGTTACCCTCGCTTCTGATTACGATCACTCACGGTTCATCTCACGGCGATTGACTGAAGTACGCGGAACCGTTCCCGATGAAAATTGTCTCTTGACGATCGAAAGCAATAATGACTTTGGTCGAAATTTCGCTTGATCGGAAATTACCGGGGTACACACTATCGTGTTCGATCCTTTAATCTCTCGCGCATACGTTGTGTACTCTACACGAAAGTATTTTATGATCCGCGTGAGTGCCCTCGAACAGTAGTTAGGGCAGGCGAACAACTACCCTAAAGAGAAAATGAGATATTTTGTGATGAATATTGTTGCGAGGATTGATGGATTATCTTGATTAAAGTCAAGGTTTTTTTTACGTGGAGGCTACCAGAAAGGCATTAATAAATTTAGTTTATACTTATAATGGCTACTCTACTATCTGAATAATTCGGTTCTACATTTTCAGTTATATCGTGTTATAATTTAATATTATATTATTAAAATCGTTTAATATTATTTAAAGTAAAGAAATTTCTAAAGTTTTGCACAATAATATCGAAAAAAGAAAATGCATTCTCTCCGTTTCGCAAATTTGATTCGATCTCGAATTTTCAAATTTCCGATTTCTGCAGCATCGACGATTTCAAACGGCCAATAACTGCGAAAGTACGTATAATCCCGAGGAAATATACATACGTGTATTACACATTTACTTTGGTATCGCGATATAGCTCGCACGCGTCTTGCCTTATCCATATTTAGATTACAATGCTTTACATTAGAGATGATACGGGCAAAACGGTAATACTCAGGGGAAGCAAAAGTCGCTCTCGTGCGCGGTTTTCGGAAAATCGAAAGGCGTCTCGCTGTTCGCCTTGAAAACTCGTGATTCTGCAATGAAATTGCAGCGGTGCGCAGAGGATCTGGAGACACCGAATGTCGCTCTCGGCGTATGTATCCGTGCTCGTAAAAAGGATTCGCTTCTCAGTCGAATCCCGTCTCCGTCTCTTCGGTTCCGTTTCTTACGAGAGAGGGCGAGATTCGAAGAATCGTCGAAGGGGCTCATGGTTTACACATCGTGACGGCGCTCTCTCGTCAAAACCCGTAAAAGCTCTCGGGGACGATCGACTTTGAGAGCTAGCAAACGGTCAAGGAGATCCTCCTCGCCGTTGCCGATTCACGACCTCGTGAAAAGCTATCCCCGCCGCGGTCTCAGCGCTCGTCTTATTTTCCTCGCCTCGCTCCGCTGCGCTCCTTGGCGCCGATGGTCTCGAGGGGCCGCAAAGCGGCGTCGATTTTCTTTCAAATAATAAATTCGACTGGCCCGCGAATCCATCCACCACCCGACCGGTCAAGTACGTTCCGAGAAGTTCTAACGGCTGCTTTATTTCTATTGGACGTTTTTAAAAGTTTTGAGAACACAGTTTCGCGAGCTTCGACCGTTTCCGCCTGTGGAATCAGGGTCGACGAGAAGAAAAAGTTTCCCGACTGTGCAGCACAAATAAAATATACGTTATGATATTTAATTCGGAAAGTTTTTAAAACAAAAAAAGACGAACGGACTGTGTTTTATTAGTGAGAAATCTCGGAACGGCATTTGCTATTAAAATTTCGTTATTTTTATACGCGATCGCGTGGTATTTTTAAATTAATTCAAGAAAGATCGTAATCGCGATTTTAATATAGAATTCTTCTCTTTTGAGGATTATCTTCCGGTATTGCCTGTCAAGTTCTTATTTTACTTGCATTGTAATGGATAAAGAGAATTGGCCGCAAACTAGCACCCGATGTTCGCATCGCAAACTCGGTGTATTTCTGAACCCCAACTTCGTCAATACATCCTGTTTTATCTTTTCTGTGAAAGAACTTTTAATGAGATCGCGTACACTGTTTAAAGATTTAAAGTTTTGCGAGCTTCAAAGAGATCTTGCCATGCTTCTCTAAAGTATTACAGACGGGACGAAGCATTATTATGACGTACAGAACGTCTGCGATATTACATCGTAAAAATTGCCTCTGTATATTAGTTCTTCGCTGCCTGTATCCTATCAAAAACTCAAAGAAAAATGCACACTAAACGAAAGTAGAAAGGAAAGGAAGCCTTCGAATATGTAATAAGATTATTCGAATCTTTTTAATATCAAAAAAATCTTTTAATTAGACATAATTTCGATATTTATATCTATGCAATAAAAGTTTAAATGTCTGGCACAAGAAAGGAAAATAAGATTTAAGTATGCATAGAATCAAATTTCAATAACAATAAATTTTCAGTTCCAATAAAAAAAAATTATTCTTTGAAATACGATACACAATACAATTATTAAAATTGTATCCCCGATTTTACGTTCCGGGCGTTTGAGTCTCCTCACCGTAAAACCACGAAGATAATGGCGGTGCGATTGTGAATAATTAATATAATAACCATCGACGAACGGCGGCCACGAAAAAAACGAGCGCGCGTGCGAAAGAAAGATTTTTTAGTTAAGTAATATATGTGTAATTTCTGGGCACTAGTAGATAGTTTTGCGGCAAAGTTGATCACGTGAAATTGACCAATATCAACATTATGTCGCGGTTACGTAAGTATTCACCGTAAAGATAGATGGGTAATAATGCGAGCCGTCGTGGTCGACGCGGTGCATACGCTCGCCCTATTAGCATACAATTATATTTATACTTTTTTTATGATTCATACTTAGTGCCAGTTTTGCCACCGCCACCATCCTTCGCGTCAAAATCGACTTGCAGTTAACTACTTTTACGATCATTTCACTTGTTTCGAAATTTAACGTACTTCGTGCTCGCCTGTTATCGGGCCTATCATAATACCCTTGCATTTTTGTTAAACGTGCCCCGAAAAATACTTTCAAGAACATGCGCTACACGAAAATTTATCATCATACGTGCGAACAGTCGACTGATGTGATATGCGTGTCGATTATGTTTGCTTTGTCGCGCGAAAGTCAATGTGATTAGCGAGATTAAATAAATGATAACGATGAGATCATCGATCACACGTTGTATCGACAACTTTTTATAATATAATATGTAAAATATTATATATATAATGTAAAAAATATGAAAACAATTTTCTAAAAATAACAAACTAAAGTATTTTATTGTGTTTTCGATACAAACAATGTCATATTTTCACTCTTCTTTCTCTATTCCCTTTTACTGAATAATTTAATAGTGTGATAGCATTAGATATATCCGACGATTTTTCGATTTTAATTATGACATATGATTCATATTCGGGCAAATGACATCGTATTCCCTTCGCTTTCGAAACAGTGGACAGAAAAAAGCTCAAAACAATAAAGTAAAATAATGAAAGGTTACATATATGTATCTTTTTGAATAGCGCGGTACTGTTTTACACGGTCTATAGCTGCGATATCTTCAATGACTCGCCATTGCCACCGGCTATCCATTAATTTAATTAATACGCACCCATTTCCACCGGCATGAAAACGACCTATTTTTACCTTTTATTTCGCACCATTTGAGTTTTACTTTGACGAAACGGCGGATCGAATTTGCAAAACATACACGCGCATTTTCAGCCGCGCTGTGGCGAAAAATTGCATATTTTTCGTCAGCCCCCATCCCCATCAGAAACTGCAAAAATATTTGGTCGCAGGCAAAGCTGCCATCAGTTTAATGAAGATGTCTATAATAATGTATTCTTCATTAAGCGTCGCTAAATAAATTATGCATACGGAATATTCTAGCATGCCATTATGGTCAATCTTTTATTTCATCTTCTCTTTCTTTCTCTCAGAAAGAGAAAAAGTACAAGTAATTATAAATAAAATTAAGTAACGTCGATCACATACACAAAGTACAAAATGGTTAGTCTTATAAAAATTGAGAAACCGATTATCTATTTTTTCGAAAAGTTTTGTGAGAGGTTCCCGCAATATTATAGTGCATTAAGAATGATTACATATTTTAATGAAAATGTAACTTTCTCGCAAATGTGACGTTACATAGATAATAAAACTGTGCGTATTTACATTTGCACATATCACGGTCATAAATTTCATCCTATACATATATGTTATCCTAATATTACCATTACATGCATTATTCCTTTCATATATTTTTTTTCTATTTATTTATAAATTCTACTTTATATAAATCGCATTATCTATAAATCTTATTTTATATTGTATAATTGCAGCCAACATTTGCATTCGTTATTTCCACACACATTGCATATTTTGTTATCCTGGTTTAAATGCAATTTCATGCACCGGATGGAACGTGAAAGCGGAGCGATGCGGTTAGTTTGTTTGATATTCATTCCTTGCTATTAATCGTGTTCAGGAGTCACCATCAGCGTAGACAACCGCCGTGCAAACACGCGCAAAGAGGTGGCTGGCTGAATATCCTGCTATCCCGACGAGGCAGGTGTAAGTACCGTGTTAGTCTTACGGGTTATGTCGCAGCTAGCAGAGCTAACTAATAGCCTCTTAGCCTCGGCTTAGGTAGGATCACGCTGCAAGCGACCGCACCTCCTTGGCTCTCAGACTCCGGAGCAAACCCCTTAACCCTAGATGCGATCCTTAAGCCTGTGCGAGCCTTGCAAACTGCTGATTTCCTTCTCTTACCATGACGATAGATTAGCTTGTGTCATTGACTGATTTTTAGGTCTTGACTTGAATATAGATCGCGCGTACTATTTTCAGAGTGGAGATTTACAGCCACGCTGTATATTTCTCCTGACAGTATGCATCTGACTGAATTATATCATTTGTGAAAACATGTATTCTTATAATGCTCCATAAAGAATTTCATTAATTTTGTTAGTAAATAAATTTTAATATAAAAGAAAACGCGTGCATATATGATTAAAATATATTAGAATAACAATATAAAATACGCATCATGTTTCCTAAGTAGCTAGAAAATGTATAATAGCGAGAAAAGTAAAGTTTGTTCTGTTTCGTTTTTTATGTGTGACCAAGTCATAAAGAGTATAGAACTTGATGAAAAGTACACGAAAGGCGGAGTTAAGAGTTACAAAAACATTGCGTAATAGTCTATTGCGAAGCGTCTAAAGTATTCTTATAAAGTCCTTTTGAATTTCGCTATCAAAAAGTTTCAAGTAGAATATTAATAAAGAATGCGTCCGTGTACTATCCTTCGAAAAATAACATGCGCACCAACACGCGGACGCTGCTCTCGCCTAGTCGCTTTTATGTGCAGCGCATGCGACATTTTAAAAGCAATAACCTTTACGAGCGTCTAAAGCAAGTTTCTTAAAGCATTAATAACGCGGGTGCATATGCATCAAATTCACTAGTAATTTCGATGGCGGAATCTTCATAGAAATTTTCACATAGAACGACAAAAGAATTCATTAGACAGGGAATGATGCCCGGCGCGTAATAAACCGAGCGACAAGCGGAGAATTTATTCACCGGCGTATATCGGCTATCGCAATTCGTATCGATGCGAAAAGTTTGGCGAAACATTACGACAGTTACGTAAACTCCCGGCGGAGGCAATATAACGTCATTATCTCGTGGTGCACGCTAAAGAACCGGCGCATCGCGAGATTTATGGTGGCAATGTGCAACACCTATGCGGACCTTTATCAACGAAAACGGGACTCTCTTCGGTTGACGACAAAAAGTCGATAGGACACACGTAAACAAATCCACGAGAGTTCGAGTTTGCCGGCCCTCGATGTGCCATTCATTAATTAAATCTCGTTTAAGTAGTCGAGGCGTCCGAACGACGGTAAATAATGGGACAGACGGCGGCATGTCCCGATAAACTGGGACGTCTGGGCGACCCTAACACAAACGTATATGCCGTTTGTTTCTCTGTGAAATTAATTCGAGCTCGGGGGTGCCCGTTCACCGGTGCGTCGGTAATATTTCAAAGCAGTGAAAACCTGTCGATACAATGGCGACATCGGAACTTGTCTCCTTTTTAGGCTACTAAATAAATTAACTAGCAGGTAACGCCCAATTGTGATCATTTCGAGCGATTTTTCACATCTCTATTTCGGGAGAAGCGTATATTGTAAATGTTTATACATATATTATATGTATATATATATATATATACCAAATATTAAGAATTTTTTTGAAATTTTGTGATGTTATCATTAAGAAATAAACAATAAAATTTGGATGTAATATGTCGAGTATTAATTGCTTGATATCTAAATATCCATTATTTTTTTATTCTATATATATGTATATGATTACATTTAAAGAAACTGAAAAAATTCAAGTTTAAAATATGTAATGTTATTTCAGAGTTAATCTTAGTATTGCGTATATTTTATATACATATATATATCCTATAATAATGTAAATGGATCGCGGAGATAAACAATTAATTTTACAAGAGTATCAAGTAATAAATTAAATAGTTTATAAGTTTTATTTACCTTGCAGTTGTACTGTTGTCGCTCCGCTGTCGCCTAATGCCTTCCTGGACTTCTTCCTCCTCCTCTCCTCTTGTTCAGGTTTTACTCCTTTGTCGCACTCATACGACATTCGCAAAGATACGATTAATTACGATCGCGCGAATACTAATCAATAGAACATGACAATCGCGCGGTACTTCATGCTCTCGATATCACACGCGATATTATTGTATATTGTGTATATTGTCGAGAGAAAAACGCGAAAACGACGAGAGAATTACGCATTGCACAAAGCTATGATCCACGGAAATCGCAAATGTGAAATGATGACGCATTTTCGGATTAAATTCTGCGAATACTTTAACTATTGGGTTGAACGGAAAGTTAGTGCCGTTTTTTCGGTCTTCATCTCTTAGTAAAAAACGGAATGAACTTTCCGTTCAACCCAATACAATAACTTTGATCTCATTTGAAAGATAATTTAATTTTCTACAACTTTTGTTTCGGTACTTTTTGTTAAAAAACGCATACTTTCCGTGATATTTGTAAAAATGTAAAAAATAACCGTCATTTCAGAGGTTTTTGGGCGCTAACCTTTTAAGGAAGCATTTTTCGACCCATGTATATGGGAAACTTTTTGTTCGGAATTAAATTATCTTTCAAATGAGATCAAAGTGATTGTAGTTCGCTCCATAGGTTTTGAAATAAACCAGTTAATAACCAATTTCAAATGTACCGAAAAGTGTTTTTTCGGCTATTGACG
>NW_021853185.1:713824-824446 GCF_003651465.1 Formica exsecta | reverse complement strand
AATAAAATTTGGATGTAATATGTCGAGTATTAATTGCTTGATATCTAAATATCCATTATTTTTTTATTCTATATATATGTATATGATTACATTTAAAGAAACTGAAAAAATTCAAGTTTAAAATATGTAATGTTATTTCAGAGTTAATCTTAGTATTGCGTATATTTTATATACATATATATATCCTATAATAATGTAAATGGATCGCGGAGATAAACAATTTTACAAGAGTATCAAGTAATAAATTAAATAGTTTATAAGTTTTATTTACCTTGCAGTTGTACTGTTGTCGCTCCGCTGTCGCCTAATGCCTTCCTGGACTTCTTCCTCCTCCTCTCCTCTTGTTCAGGTTTTACTCCTTTGTCGCACTCATACGACATTCGCAAAGATACGATTAATTACGATCGCGCGAATACTAATCAATAGAACATGACAATCGCGCGGTACTTCATGCTCTCGATATCACACGCGATATTATTGTATATTGTGTATATTGTCGAGAGAAAAACGCGAAAACGACGAGAGAATTACGCATTGCACAAAGCTATGATCCACGGAAATCGCAAATGTGAAATGATGACGCATTTTCGGATTAAATTCTGCGAATACTTTAACTATTGGGTTGAACGGAAAGTTAGTGCCGTTTTTTCGGTCTTCATCTCTTAGTAAAAAACGGAATGAACTTTCCGTTCAACCCAATACAATAACTTTGATCTCATTTGAAAGATAATTTAATTTTCTACAACTTTTGTTTCGGTACTTTTTGTTAAAAAACGCATACTTTCCCTGATATTTGTAAAAATGTAAAAAATAACCGTCATTTCAGAGGTTTTTGGGCGCTAACCTTTTAAGGAAGCATTTTTCGACCCATGTTTATAGGAAACTTTTTGTTCGGTATTAAATTATCTTTCAAATGAGTTCAAAGTTATTGTATTGGGTTGAACGGAAAGTTCGTGCCGTTTTTTCGGTCTTCATCTCTTAGTAAAAAACAGAACGAACTTTCCGTTCAACCCAATAAATAAAAATATAATAATTTCATGCAAGATTAAATGGTTATTAAGCCATAATATGTGAAATAAATATTTTCATGAATATTTGAAAGATAATTTAATTCTCTACAACTTTTGTTTCGGTACTTTTTCTTAAAAGACGCATACTTTCCCTGATATTTGTAAAAATGTAAAAAACAACCGTCATTTCAGAGGTTCTTGGGCGCTAACTTTTTAAGGAAGCATTTTTCGACCCATGTATACAGGAAACTTTTTATTCGGAATTAAATTATCTTTCAAATGAGATCAAAGTGATTGTAGTTCGCTCCATAGGTTTTGAAATAAACCAGTTAATAGCCAATTTCAAATATATCGAAAAATGTTTTTTCGGCTATTGACGGTTATTCGAAAACCTATGGAACGAACTATTGGATTGAACGGAAAGTTCGTGCCGTTTTTTACTAAGAGATGAAGACCGAAAAAACGGCACGAACTTTCCGTTCAACCCAATATATTTGTATATATGTAGACACACATGTAATATAAGATCGAAATAATCGTTTTAAAATGAGAGCGTATATTATTCATTAGCATTATCGCGACGAACAATGGATAAGTTTAGCCGCGAATTTGCCGAACAGATTGTAGCTTTGTTCTATGCGTGATTCGTTATTTTATTATATGTATATCGATTATACAAAATAAGATAGTTGTGACGTGCGTTCAATATCGGAAATGCCGTGCGATCGTCATATTCTGCTAATTATTATGACTGTAATTAATCGTGTTTCCACGAATAACATGTGAATGACAAAAAGGAACAACAAGAATGATGAATGTGGCCCGGAAAAGCATCGAACAACGACGAGGCAATTGTGAGGTGAGAAAAATTTACAACTTATTTAATTTACATATTATATTTTTTAGTTATCAAATTGCAATTGTCAATTTTTTTTTCGTAATGATTTCTATTTTGCATTATTTGCAATATAATGTATATAAAATATACATTATATATTTTTTCTCTCTTAATGCTTTTTTTGTTTGCTTATTACTAGTCAAGTGAACTTATTGCGTATATAAAGATATACATTCATTCTATAATAATTGTATCTCTGCTTAATTAATGGCTCATAACGGATTACAGCATGTAGTAAAATACATGATATTTCGTGCGCACGTGATATTATGATATAGTTTAATCGTCGGCATACTAATCGCAGCACGTGACTTCGAGAGTGCTCCTTTTGCGAACATACGATGATGATACTACGTCGTTCAGGTATACGTTGTCTGAATACGAAGTACGGATCCCGGTGACTGAATTTGCTTCGAGGGTGGTTTACGGGACAAGGGGGCAATAATCCCGGGGATGGTGGCGGTCCGACCAATATTGCGAAAGTTTTCAAGCTTACTCTTAGTCTGTTAAAGTTCAGCCGGTCGTCCCTTCCGGAGACGACTGACACATGACTATAAGACAATAAGGAATGCAACTCGATGTTCTGCAAAAGTCGCTAGACATTGACGGATATTTGCCATTTTTTCCTTGGGATATATTGCATCATAATTTAAGAGCGAGGTGTACTTTCCGCGCGCATTTATTCGTCGCCACACGACAATCGTATATATATTATTAAATGTTCCGTGTTCAAATCGTATATATTATCAGATAAAACTAAAAGTGAATAATTTTACGGATTATTTATACCGCAAACTTTACGGATTATTACAGTATAATGTTTTTTTATACAGTACAAGACTGTTATTCGAAATTTCTTTAAAATGATAAGGATTAATAAATTTAAGATTAAAAATCTAGAAATACACACACTAGATAACTATCATTTCGAAATATTAATTGGCTATTTTTTTGTAATATTATTAGAAAGAAAAACATAATAATTTGTTTTTGTTTTGGCCTTTGATGTTTCCATATATAATAAAACTTGTTGATAAACTATCATTGAGTAAATAAATTCGATCGCAGTAAACTTTCGGGGATTTTAAACGTTCACGTTGTTGTGATGCATCAACTTTTCAAATGGCGTCAAACGAGTAAAATTATCGCTTACTTGCGGAAACTTTCATTTAGCGGAAACCATAACTCGTTATGGATCGATTTTCTTGATGCACGCTTGTCTTTACTGCGGTAATTTGCGATTCTCGCGATATCTTTCGATCATCGACCGATCTATATGAAACCACAGGGTTATATTAAGCTCAGGCAGACGTACAAAGAGCTTGTTTGTATCTATAAATTCTTTTATGAAAGTAATATACGTGACAAGACATCTCGTTAACGCCAATTTCACGCGGACAATCGATTATAAACGTTCAAAATAATCCCGTAGGCGCTTGATCAACTTCCCATCTCATCAAGATCATTAAACGAATCGCTCAGTAACTAACGAGAAAGTATAATAATGACTACATAGATATATAACATTTTCCGATTATCAATGTTCGTGGCAATTTTTAGCCGATGTTATAGTTTATTGTAACATGCATCTTGATTGTGTTTAACGAAATGGTCACCGCGCTTTTGCCCGAAAAAACCAGAAAATCGAGTTAGTATAGATAATATAATATTTTTTTTTATCTTTAGTTGTAATTTCTTTTAAACGAATTTGAGACGCGATAAATTTCCTGATAATGCACGCAAGTTTCGGGTTTCTAGCAAATTTATTTATCATCTGTTAATAGATGAATAAATTATGTATTACAAACTGCCAATAAAATGCTCCATTGTTTTTTCAGTGAAAAAAATTGTTATTTGTCTTTTACAACGAGCGAACGTTTTAACAGTAAAATTTAAACTGTGCGGAAAAGAAATTCTACGACCTCTTTTATAAATTAACGCGATTCGTATTGTTTAATCATTTGTTCGTCGGTCCGTGTAAATTTACATCTACAAATATTGGCACAATTTGCGAGATTTAATATCTTGCCGTACAATTTTTTTTTTTTTATACAATTACGAGATTTGCAGTTTTGACGTTCCGTGTCATTTGACAAGAAACAACTAATCATTCGCGCAATTACTATAGAATCATGAAATTACCTCATTGAAAATGTTTGCATTGCAAAAAGATTCATAGAAATATAAGCGATCTAACATGACGAGAAATTCAGAACATACGATAGAAATAAATGACTCACGACTTTAAATATTATATATTTAATAATAATTATAAAAATATTATAAAGCGATTTATATTATTATTCATAGATTCACTTCCTTCGTGTTCTCTCTTATGTCTCGTATTATGTATCAAGTCGATAGCAAAACCCTCTAAAGTATCGGAGAATCGAAAGAGTCATCACCGGATAATAAAATCTTCAACGGTCTCTTATGGCACATAAAGCAATGTGCGTGTATGGTTAGAGTGCTCGAAAATTCGGCCATAAATGATAGATCTTGATGAGTCCCCAGATATCAACAACAGTGAAATATCCCATTCCACGGACGTGCTGAAACGCCCGTTGTCGCTCTCAAATCCCCCGAACTTCCGAGGGTTGGCTCGGCAGATGTCTACCCCGGCAAATGTGTAACTGCGTATGCGATGTAACGTGCTCGCCGTAGCGTCCGGTATATTCGCGGTTGGCTATAAAGGGAGTTCACAAACGACTTGCACGAGCTTTTCTTCCCACCGCATTTTCCCTATCGCGGTCCGAACGACTGTGCACGCGGAATGCGCGAGTTCGCGTTGAAAAGCGTCGACGAACGAGTATAAACGTGCGATGTTGTAGCGCTGCTACGTGTCGATTCATCCGCTTCCGGTCTCGCAGGGCAAGAGCGTTTCTCACTCGTATACGAAATTGTTTGCGAAATTTCTGCGGAATGCGTCGGTAAACGCACGGTCGTCTCGATTTCGCAAAATTTAATTCGCGAAGTTGCATTACTGGCGGAAAGGATACCCCGATTACGTTGAAATTAAGTGCGGCAAAGTTCTAGTACAGTCGGCTGAAAAGTTAAATTCATTCCAAGATAAAAAGTGGTACAATTTATTATTTGTTTATATCGTATATAAATGGGTTTTTCAATACAAATGCACCGTTTAATAAAAACACATTTTAACAAAAATAAATTTTTGGAGATGCAAAAATACTCATTTGAGATAAAATAAAAATAAAATGAAATTGAATGATTTGAAATAGATATGCAGATAGACGTGTGTCTTCTCCGTCTCTCTTATTCTCGTTAAATTATAAAAACGACAATTTGATAATAATAACATTGATAATAGAGAGAGAGAAAGGGCAAAGTTTAGAGTCAGTCTAAAATGGAAACAGTCTTTGGATATAGCAAACGTTTACGAGAAGGAAAATAGCGTTCGCATTTGCAATAGTTTACATTTTACAATAATCTTGAACTTTGATGACCGCCAGTAGTACGCGAAGCGGAATGGCAAGCTAGAGATTGTACTGCTGGTACGTGCCAATCTCCCGAGGTTTCGTACAAACGCGATTTTCAGCCACACGAGTTTTCGGGTAAATTTTCCGAGGATGTAGGGATAAATACGCGACTGTTCTGTTTTTCCTTATATGAAGATTACGCCAAGTAGTTTACCATCGGGCGAATGTTTACTTGTTACTTTGCGGTCGATGGAATATTACTGGAATATTAAAGGTCTGTACAAGATTAGTATTTGTTCTGCAATTGGATTGGAACCAGATCAAGAAACGCAAAAATATGAAGTCAATATCTCATCGAGTTAATATTGTAAAATAAAATGATAAATTCGTAACGATTTTATATTTTACTTAAGATTACTTTAAAATTTAACTTAAGATTACTTTAAAATTTTATTATATTTAAAAAAAGGTTAGAACTGGAGAAAAAAAATATTATTTGCTATACATTCTCTATTTTTCTTATATTTACGTACATTATTATCAATAACATTAATATATATAAATCGGAGAATTCTTTTAATTATTTTACACTAATCGACGTGCGTTGAAATGCGGTAAAATAAAAAAAAATAAATTTAAAAAATTGCATGAGCCATCCTTATATATCTTTGAAACGTGCGGGATTTTGATTTCTTTTGGGAAAAAAATTGGCTTAAACAGTTCGGAGTATATCACGTATATCACGTCTTCGTGTAATAACGGATCGTGGAAACTCGTACGCGTCATCGCTCCGTAAGCCCGCAATCTACGTAAGGGTAGATCCCTCATACATCTCCCAAGGATCTTTGCAGCTCTCAGCACCCTACGCCGCATGTGTACTTTAATTAGCTCGGGGTTCCTCGTTTCGTTTGGTTTGACGATACCTTCCAGCGACCGATTTGCGAAATTGTCTCACGTGTTCGGGGTTCAGGCTTTATTTGCTCCGAACTTTGGAGATCCGGAGAGTCAGAAGTTACCCGAAATCGAAGTTCCGCGATGAAGTGACAGCATTGCGCTATCTGAAATCTTAATGTAAGTGACGACACAGTGATTACCTCGTCGTCGACTTTATCGCTTGGGATGTGTCGCTGTCGAAATGTTTGATTTAGCAATGACCGACGACTTGCCAGCTAGTTTCGTAATTGAATCGTAATATGAAACTGGCCTGCGAATGATACGATGAAATTAGAACCCGTGTTCTTTTTGTTGTAGTACAAGCTGTGATGACATACAGAGAGATCACATTCTCTTAAATATTAAAGCTTTGAACGAATGATTCGTAATTAATTGTTAATAACATTTATTCTTATTATTTGTTTTAGTGGCATTTTTTTTAAATATAAATACAATATACAAGGTATATTATAGCAGCAGTTTTATATACGAAGTATTATATTGTCTGCATTCTTTTGCAAAATGTTTAAAAATCGTTTAAAGCTCAATGTGTAAAATATATTTCTTTATGCTATCTCGAACGTGTCACGTCTTATCGTTGGCCTTTTAAAAAACTGCACGCGTAACAATTTTTTATCACTATCAAATTAGGACAGAAGTGTTATAAAGACGTATGACTAGAATAAAAGTTAAAATACATAGTTGGACTGTAGTCAGACTACGATAAATTGTAATCGTTTATTTTAATTGCAGAAGGAGAGGGAGGGGGCGATATTATCCGAAAGACTTCGAGGAACTAAAGAAATTTATTTCCAGATGATTTCATATTTCAGGCAGACAACATTTATTATATCAAATAGTCAATTACAACCACTATTCATATACCGACGATTTTATATATAGATTACATATATGTAAATTACACAGGCATTATTAGACATATTTATTTAAAATCTAAATAATAAAATTTTTTGTAATGTCATAAAAAATTTTTATTTTATTTTAATATTATTATTATAATTATTTTAATTTTAATTTAATTTTAATTTTAATAAAATCTTATGAATTGAAAAGAAAGATAGAATTCTATTTTGATTACTACGTGACGTTGTTTATTAATTCTGAACGATTTCAAAGGACAAATGTACACGTGACTTGCACATGTTTCGCGAGACACATGAGTTTCCAATATCGGAAAGAGTCAGTCGACGACCGTTATCTGCCGGAAAGCGATAAACACGTAGATAAACAATCGTCTAACAGAAAGAGAGAGAGAGAGAGAGAGAGAGAAAGGTAGAGACTCGCGCACATTCCATAGTAGTACGATCGTAACCACGTCATAGTGAGCATGACAGAATCGCGTCCGAGCGGAGATTAAAATTCATGTCGTTTGTAACGTTTGGCGTGCACGCCTCTCACGCATCGGGAAGAAGCTTCCTTGTTATCAGCATCAGTGGTCGTTACCGCCGTTACCACGCGGATAGGTCTCACTGACGGCGGAGAGTCAGAAGTGTTCGGGAACGTGTCGGCTCTCGCTTTCATCCGCGAGTCTCTCTTTCTCACGCCAACGAACGTAATTTGCGTCGTGCCACAAATACGCGTGTTTCTATATGTTCCTCTACGTCGCATCTAAACGACGACACCATGACGGCCGAGTACGAGCACAGTGACTTTCGGAAGCGATCGCGTAGAACGAAGAGCGTAACGAGGGCGGAGGAGATCAAAAAAGCGGAACAGATGGTCCGCAGATCGCAGCCTGACAAGCCGTGAGTAACGCACTGATACACAGCTAGTTTCGCATATCTGTTCACTTACGCGCCCGTGCCTCGCATTTCCATTGACGCGTATCACGGGTATCCGTTCGGCACCATGACAGATCGATTATCAGCCAAATATAGATAACGATACGGACGATGATTGTGCACGGTTACGGCGAGAGCGGACGTTCGCGATGTCGCCAAATACGCGGGGACGTGAAATTTTTAGTAACTTGAAGAGAACCTAACACACGACATAACAGACACGCTTCGTTTAACGTGCGCATGCGTATTCCTCATCGTATACGGGGAGATACAATGGGAGGGGATACCCCATTCTTGACGCTCGCGCTCCGTCTCGTTCCGTTTCACATTCCGCATCTCTCTCCGATGAATGTTGTAATCGATGCGGAGGTCAGCTGCCTGGCGCCCCAGAGTGCGGTCGAAGTACAGCTCGTTTCACGATACGCACAAGTACCTCTGACGAACTAATCACGAAATAATGAACTCTGGACAGGTGCGTGTTGTCCATATTAGAAAAAAAGAATGGCAATGCCATGGAATTTATTACTAACAGACATCCTTACGTTCAATGCAATAGATGACGTAACATTTTATCAATGTGAGTACATAAAACCAAATATCATTTGAGGTCAGCATATATTGCGCGGATATGATTTATTCTTATTACTATACTTGAATTTTTCATAGTGCGTGTATATAAATTTCTAGAAAGGAAATCTTTTTTTCTTCAAAAAGTTAAATTTATTTATTAATATGTTACCATTACATATGTTTAATATGTAATGAAGAATTGTAGAGATAATAATGGACACAAATTTGATGAGAGGTTTGATTGTGAACGGGCGTGTTTACGTCATTAACATGATAACGGTGAATACTTTGCTTGATATAGAGTCGATAATTTAAATATTTTAAGTATTTACGAAAGTGGAAATTTCATTAATTGACTGTTTGTCTTATAGAATATGCAAATATTGCGTAAAAAAAATTGCACACGGAAATAAATTGCATATAATTCATACATAATAACAATTTATTTAGTATTTATCTTTTGTGTCAACGTCGTAACATCACAACGATATCAATCCATCGTCAATGATGTCTTATTTTCATATAATGTTTATTATTATATAATAAATTTGAACAGCAATTCAACATTAAATGGTTTTGTATGTTAACTTTAAAAAGATTATTTAAAACGTATATGTGTGCGTATATATTAGAAAATAATATAATTTACATAAAATAAACAATATTTTTTAAAAACAGTACATGAGCGTATAAAATATATTATATAAATAAAATGCCCAATGCAATAACATGTTCTATCTTTTTGTGTACATTTAAAATTTGCTTAGTAATTCTCGCTTGCTGTAAAAACATATATGACATATATATATTTATCCTTGTATGTATGCATAATAATATCGATCGAGTGTAGATCGTAGTTTTTCTTAAGTGTTTATGCACTATGCAGTTGACCTCGTGTCATTTCAAGAAACAACGTTGCATTAAATTTGTTTTGATAGTGTGTCTATATGATGGGATGATGATGGAACTATTTATATGATGTAAAATTAGATATCTCTGGATATACGATCTATCTATGGAGTATTGATCATTTAATTTATAACATAAACAATAGTCTGACATTTCAAAAGTTTGCTCTATTGTCAAAATCTTGTTTGACTCCAACTGGAATAAGATTCGTTTCGATTGCATGTAATTAATGCATACTTCTTGCTATTTCGGAGTTTAACATCGAAACGATCTATTCTATTCTGTCCAAATGTCTATCAACGAAGTCGAGTTAGAGTTCGGTTGCATTATGCTTACAACTTTGAATATAAATCAATCTTTAACGAGAATGATCGAATTCGAGGAACTTGGAGAAGTGGTCGTGGGAGAAATGCAAAATTTAATCTCACGAAATATATATAATATGATTTGATCATTATGACGTTCGCAAAGAAGAGAGTTATGCAACATATGAGAAAAATTATATTGAATACATGTTTCATAGATTTTGGCCGGTTTTGGTCTATTTACATTTGTTATTTCTATACACTTTTTAGTATTTTATTATAGATAAATTAATTTATTGTATATTATCTATCTTTGTCACATCAATTATTTAGTGAAAATATTTGTTAACATCAAGATACAATTGAGATTCCGATATCTTTTGATTTTTGCAAGAAGTTAAAAATTGACGCAGCTAAAAGTATCAATTTTAGTAGAATCTAAATTTATAGTCGAGAATCTAAATTTATAGTCGAAAAACTCTCATTTTTGTGTTTGAAACGTTGTGACATGTGACTCGGAATTAATCAAGAATAGACTTATTAAAAACATGTTTTGGATGGTTTGATCGACAAGGTCCAATTTCAAATAATTTAGTATATTTATGACATCTTCGTGGCATACGAAATCGTAGAATACCTAGTTTATGTAGAACGATTGATTTTGCGAGAAATTAGATATTATTTAAAACTACACAAATTCTTTTACTCTCTGTTTTTTTTATAAAGTAATTTATTCTCTCAATAAATTAAAAGGAAATGTCTCTTATATTATCTTTTATCTTCCAATGTTAATTGGATTGAGTAATTTTCTTAATATTAATGTTTTAGAGCAATCATTTATCATGCGTATCTATCTCTCTCTCGAGAGAGAGAGCATACGATATTATTTGAACTACAATCCAATAATGCCACAAAAATATCTGCAAGGCTAACTACTGCTCGCTTGAAAACAAATAAATACCTTTTTAAATGCTACATTGCACAGTGAAACATTTATTTTCAACAAATTGAAATCAAGCGGAACAAGTTTGAATAGATTTTTACCGATAAAATAAAAAAATTGTCATCTTGTAAAATGTTTTATTCAATTATTTATATAAAATAATCACGCAACAATAAATATTGCAGAGAGATACCTTTTTTTTACAGCAATATAAAAATTTCATTATTAAGACACACGTTTTTTTTTCTAAATATCAGTGTTATATTTTCCGTATTCAAAACTCACTATACTTTCATTAATTAATTTTACGAATAATTCTAATAAATGATTATAGGTGTTAAATGAAAAGACATCAAGCTTGGAATCATTACTTTGTTATTATTATATATTTATAGCAATATACAAATGTATGCGCGTATTGTCGAAGCAAAATAAAAATTGTATAAATAACCTGATAATTCTACGTTACGATTCTATCAATGTGTGAATTAATGACTCAGATATATTCGAGGTCATTCTCGTTCATTAGAAATCGCGAGATCGTAGGTCAAGGTTAAGGACTATGAACTTTCGATCACGCGAATGCACGAACAAATTAAACGCCTCCGTGCGCCTCGGTGCGCCTAATTAAGCTCTGGGTTGTGCCGAGGTTTTGCTTCGATGCCTCGGAAACTCCTTCGTGAGGTAGTCGTCACTCTTCTCAGCGACTTCCGGAACCGCTGACGGTTTCCATAGAGTGGAACGTAAAGCGAGGTATGCGCGCTGGAACATCACTTTCCCGTGCCGTTAATTAAAATGTTAATTCGGGTGACGCAGCAAAATCACTCTGATGTTGTCGTTAAGCTTTTTCTCTCCGATCTTCGCGTCATACGCACTTGATAATACGTTAGCAATCTTTCTTTTGCAAAATAACAGCAATCATGCAACATTTAGTCTATGATTTTGCATTACTTTTTATAAATGCTTGTTGTTACTTATTATTTCTCTGAATTTTGGATCTTTACATAATGAAAATGATTTTATAAAAAAGATCGAATTAAATATAAACTTATATATAGTTCTTTTTATACTTATTTTTAATTGAATGTCGGGTATTGATAAAATTTTATAATTCAAGTCTTGCTTTGTTGGATCATCAATGTTACAATTTTATTGAAGTATGAGATTAATGCTATTATAATTTAATATATAATCTCTCTTTTGTTCATGGAAATATTTCTTACCGGAATTAAATGAGTTTTTGTATTACACAAATTTCTTATTCAACTATATGGATTCAGGAATGCGATTGCTCTATTATCAAGTGCGTTTTCCGTTCAACCGAACATTCCACTAGTAATGGAACCTAACAAATTGATGGGCCATTCATGATTTGACTGGAAGTAGAGAATACGTGTGCGCGTTGATAATCTGCATTGCTAGAATATGCCGATTTTGTATCGCCATGAAATCGCTTGCTTAATGCACATTAATGGAACAGTAACGGTGGATTATATGCAGTGAAAGAGAATACAGAATTGTAATGACACTTTAATGACAATATATGCATATATTTATCTTTCTTGCATGTTATAAAAATGGGTTGGAGGTAAATGTGGAATATATTAATTTCTTGATCGTACGTGAGTTACTAGCCGTGAGAACTATAGAATTTATTCACATTGCATTGTAAAATGAAAAGCACACATATAATATTACTAAAAGAAAACATTTAATTTAATTTAAGTTAAATTTATACATGATTAATTATTTGTTATTTTGTTATATTCATTATAGGTAGTGGGAAAAATATTGTATTATTGAAGAATCGCGGAATGATTTAAATAACAATATATGAAAATTATTAATATGTGTGTGAATGGATGAAAACAACGAGCATATAATTCTAATATTGTTTTTAATGAAAGATGTTTCAATGAATAGAGAAAATATTTTTTGTGGAAGTAAAAATTTTTTTTAGTATGTAACGTATTGTGTTGAAATTAACTATAACAAATTTTATGTTTCTGTTTTATTTAAAAAAAAATACATATATTTTGTTATGCCCCAAGTCTTAGCTGTCTCTTCTCACGTGTACATATGCTCTGTTCCGTCGCTTAGTAAGACGGGGAAGAGATTAAGACAGAGTAAAAACTATTCTTCCGACATGGTATAATGACTTGCAAACAAGAGTTTCTTGTTCTCGAAAATGGCGAGTCTCTTTTATCTTGCCACGTCGCAGCTTCTTTTCTGTCTTGGGGCGTGTTTTCCTTTATTCTTCCCGAGACCCTCTCCTTATTCCGACGAATTCATCCTCGCACAAACGATCTTTATATTTACTCACGGCGTGTTTGTCGAGCGCTTCTCTTGTTTTCGCGAGTTTGTAATTAGATGCACGATGGATGCAGTCGGGCAATATCGAATTTTCGTCTTCTTTCCACGTGTGGGTGACGAAGGCTGTGGAGGGACACAACGTGAGAAGGGCGGGACGGCTTTACAGTGTATTTCCGAAGTGCCTGAGATTGATTTCGGAGAGTTTCCGATCTCTCCCATTCTCGATTTCGGCGCAGGACGTGTTTGCCCACCTGATTCGACGATTCGCTTTCGCCTTTTGCCGTTAAAGGGAATGCCGCTAAGTTTATCGATGCATTGTTTAACTGCGTTGTAGGGGGGCTTATTCAGTGAAGCAACAATTGATTACTGATTACAAAGACAAGATACAATTTAAAGTTACAAATTAGTCTACAAATTAGAATCTTCCGCTTTGCTTACTGAGGAGAATTAACAAACTCGAATGTTATATCTGGAGAATTTGTATAAATTAATTTGTATTTAGCTAATATATCTTTTTTAAATATCTGAAAGAGTTACCTAAAAGAACAATCCTTCACTAGTAATAATTATTACAAAATACTGAAACTTCTTTAAATATTTATTCTTGGAGATATGATGAAGTTTCGATAAAATCTTTTACATCGTTCTTTAATCGATTAACAGATCATTTAGACAAGAGAGAGAGAATCTTGCTTTTAGATTTTAATTTACGCTAGGCTACTAATTGCGTTATTGCCTGCATTGATACTAACTCGCAAGAATTAGCTCTATATGCGTTCAATCTCGTGTGGGTGGCACGTTTTGTAGCAAAAAGCCTCCTAATAAATCCTAAAACCACGCGTCATCTCCGCGACGGGCGACAAATTTCTGCCTCAACATCCAGTCTGTCGCGGCAGATTTTTGCTTCTCGTCTGCTGTTTTCTCCTCCGTTACTACTTTTTTGCATTTTGTCGAGTTCGGCAAAAACTTTTAATCTCTGGCGAACCTATGTGGTATAGAGGACGGTCTCGCGTAGCGCCTTCGAAATGGATAAGGATTAACGGTATTGTGCTGTCAATCCCGCAATCCTTTTCCTCCAGTGTGCTACTGCCTCATAATTTTTATCGTTCTTTCTTTTCCTCTATCTCCCTCCGGCACAGTGGATCATTTTCACCGCAAGATAGTAGGTAGTAATGGCGGATTTCGCGCGCGAAATCAGGCGGAAGAACAATGGTAGCGATTACACCGGCGGAAGGGATGGAACGAGTGTCTGGATTAGGAAGGGTTGTGGTTTTTTGGCGATAAAAAACACATCATCGGCTTGGAGCTCTTGCTCTGCTAATCGCCACGAAGATGAGATAGTGTGCCGGATGAAAGATATATATTTTGCAGAGTCATATGTTAGAAATTTTAAAACGCTTCACAATCTTCGAAATAATTTAAAATAATATTTGAAAATATATAGGCATCTCTCCCTTTCTCGCACGTACAACATTACCGTTTCATGTTACATTGTATTATAAATTATTGTTTGTCGCTTTAGTTTAATTAAAAGCAATGTGTAAAATGCATGTTGATGCTATATACGACATTGGTCGTAAATTTAATACGATCGAAGATCGATGTTATCTTTTTTCCTTATGCTGTTATGGTAAAGCAAGGCGATTAATATTTTACATGGATATATATGGTTCAAATGAAACGATCGATATTTCGCAGTACCGAAACTTGCAATTATACGTAATTTGTAATGATGGAGTGAAAAGAAACGCAATTTAGACCACGACTGCAACGGTTGGGAGTGACGAAGTTGCTGCGTGTTTTTGCAAAAAGACGAAAAGGAAAATTTAGTGGCTGTGTCACGACCGAGCTTAAATTAGCTTCTTTAACGCTTGTCCGGTTTATGCGAATTCCGTTTGCCGCTCGCGAGACAGGTGAGAAAATTTTGATGAATCTCCGGAATGCAATATCAAGTGGTAGAAATGTCGTAAGCAAGAGAAAATGGCGATAAAATGGTTTGTCGCGAAAGAAGCGAGAGAATAAAATAGAAGACAGACAGATGGACGGGCAAATAAGCGAGATAAATAGATAGATGGATAGACGGATAAACAGACAGAGAAAGAAAGAGAAAAATCGTGGGATAGCATGAAGGTGGAATGAGCGATAGGGCGAGAAATGAATCAGAAGGTAGACAGAAGGAAACGATAGGTAATCGATGCCGTAGGTCGTCGAAGGTGCGGATAAGGGAGAATCGTGCAGGATCGAGGTGAACGAAAGCGAGGAAAGGAAAACCTGTTTAAAACGCCATTTAATTTCTCTTCATGAATCATTTAGAATATTCTTCTGTAAGAGCGCCGCTCTTCTTATTCTTCTCTCTTATTCTCTTCTATTCCATTTGCCTCTTCAATTCGCTAACCGGATGTTGTAGTGGGAGGGATTCCCTCCTCATTACACCGGTAATATATGTATATCCGTCTATCGTTTAAATATTCACGAGGTTTTCCAGTGCCTCTCGTAAGATTCGCGAGGAAAATACCACCCGACAAGGAATCCTGACATAGGCTGCTATTCTTCCATTTTACCCTTCCTATCGGTTGTTTCTTCTTATTCCTCGGCACGAAGAACTACTTTTCGCCGTTTCTCCGCAGAGAAAGAAAGAAAAACAGAGAAAGAGAGAAAAGAAGAAGAGTGGCACGAGTGGCGTTTCTTCTTTTGTCGGGGTGACTCTCAGATCAATCCGGAAGCAAAAGATTCGGCACCTTTATCCTTCGCAAAAATGCGTCTATTCTAACGGGTAACTCGTGAAACACGCAATTTTTAAATCAAGGTTTCGACTAATTTAAATGCATGGTAAAATTCGAATAATGATCAGATAAGTACTAATGTATACTTTTTTTACTTTGAGTAAATTGAAGAAAATAAAGAGGCATTACGTCGAGACAATGAAATTAACAATGTAGCTGGATTATCGAATAACGAAATACGACGTCTTTATCAATATATACAAGTTCTTTGAAATCTGTATGTAATTTATTACATAGTTTGCAAATGAGTTTCAATTGAGTTATTTTTTTAATAATATTTATTCGTCTAGATGTTTAATGTTTCATGTTCTGTTTTTCATTTAATACATCTGTCTTGAATGCAATGGTTATTGTATTACGCTGCAGAAAAATATGCGGATGAAATACGAGTAGTATCAGGAATAACGAATGAAAGGAATTGGACAAAAAAGATCGGAATATGTTGTACGATGAAAAAATAATACTTTGCATATATACACAAATATGTTAGTCGCTTGCGATAACTATAGATATTTTTTTAATCTTATTACATGATATTCTATAATGTTGGAAAATCACTTAGGCTCACTGAATATAAGTCTCCCCAAATCTCGGAATAATTTATGCAACTCAGCATGACGTGGGACATTAGTCATCCGTGATACGCTGAATAATTATTGCACAGATAGATGTGCAGTCGGACACACACATTGTTATTATATAGTGGCGAGGTACAATGTTTGCGTATCTGTCTGGACAATTCCGACGAGCAGTTAAATAAATCGACACTACATTAATAAATTATGGTACACTTTTATAAAAACGAAGGAAATGATAATTTATTACAAAATATTGGAATCTCGTGTGTATAAAGCTGGCGTTCCATTTCGTGAAAAATAATTAATTGTTGAGAGTTTTGGCTTATTTTTTAATAGTTTACGTATAAATATATATAAAGTTCTTATAAATTAAACAAATAGTTCTGACCATTGAACCAAAAAAATGGCTCAACTGAGACGTCAAGTTTTCGCAGCGTCTCACTTTGTTTTGAGCTATTTTTTCGCTTAATGGCCCGAACTATTTGTTTAATCTATCATGAACTCTATAATTAAAACTAAAACATTGGCATTCGCTGAAATCTCCATTGTTATGTTTAAAACTTATGCACATTTAATGTTTTTTTCGATATTTGTCATTTCCTATTGTAGAGAGGAATATTTGCAATTTAATTTAGCCATTTGCAGTATTAATAGTCTCGTTCATAATTTTCAATAAAGCACGTTCGAAAAGTAACACGTAATGTCGATCATTCGGAAAAATATTGGTCGGATTGCGAAAATGCTGATGATGGACAGCCGCATATCTCCTCGACGCGAAAATGTATTCTGATTTAATTATGTTTTGTAGCTGCGACAATACGCTTGAATAATTATACGGAAACATTAACCATGTTTTGGACATTTTCCAATGTGAAAACGCGTTTTCCCCTTTATTTCATTTCGTTCGACCATCATATGCCGATTATCCTCACTTCTTTTTTTTTACTCTCCGGTCTCATTTTTATGTTCATTGCGGAGGGATTTTTTTCGCAGGACAAACTTTGCCGAGTGTCCATTTTATCAGACAGAGGAATAACAATCGTCATATTTTTAAATCAGAGCACGCGACGAGGATACCGAGGAGATTTTTTGCGCGCGACTTCTTTTATTTTGTTTAAAATCTATCCGCGAGCGTGGGTTTGCATTTTTCAATAGAATGCGAGTTTCGAATAAACACGATTTTTGTTTCAGGCGCTGTAAATAATTCTATTTGAAAATTGTCACGGTTTTATCGGTCGTGATCCGCGTTTGCTTGTTTGATTTTTTTTCTCGCTATTTTTGGCCGCGGACAAACTTTCAAAGTAATTTGTACGTTTGATGGCGATAGCCCATGTTTCCATTAAAGTCTTTAACAGAAATGTCAAAAAAAGAGAAATACGAATACCATTTCCAACGGAAATTTACAACTGATAATAATGCAGGATGGTAATGATGCATTAGTGGAAAATTGCGCGAAATTATGACTCTTAATTTTTTTCGATGAGAATTATAACTTGGGTCTTTGGTAAGTTTGAAATATATTAAAAGACAAATTGTTTTTTTCCTAATAAGATATGTGATTCATTGTTGTTTCAAATAGAAGTATATTGAAAAAATAACTTTACTGAGAAGCCGTTTATTGAAATATTCATCCGCATTAGCAATTTAAAAAATGGCAGAATTTAAAATTTGTCATGTAAAAAGCGTCAATATCAATTGGCGAAATCAATTGTCATTGGAATGCATTAGCGATCATAATTCAGAATTCAATTAAATCCGCGGATCGGACCGAAGTCACGTTCGGCGCGGATGAGAAAAACCGGATCCTCGTCGGATGTTACAGGCAAAAACTCGACGCCGAAGTTACGCGCACGGACACGGTGTCGATGATCAAGGGATGTAGCGACGCGACGACTACGTGCCGAAAACTCGTCGCGTTAGCGGAAGTTTCGCTTAAGAGGAACTTTTTGCGCGACCTGTAATATGTCCACTGTAAGAAAGCGGAAGCGATTTGCTTCGAAACGGCAAGAAAGTGATGCGCGCTTTGGGAGCGCGTCTCTCAGTTCCGGAATAGCAACGACAACTTAGTTGATCCTTTTTGCTCTTTCATGGCTGCGGTTTGTTCAGAAAGTGGACTGAAGTATGATATTGCAACTTATCCCACGGAGAAACCGCTCGACCTTCGTCTAAAAAGTGCCGTCGACAATCGCGATAAATCATCCGAGAGCGCGTGTAGCTTCAAGCGCGGTTCCCTCGGCATGACAAGGCGACATTGTCGATTCTAATTTATCAATATAGAAAATAATAACGTGTTATAATAGTAAAAGAAAAGTAGAGAAAAAAAAAAAGGAAAATATCTATAAACCGAACTTTGGAGATGTATTTTCAACGCGGTATCAATTATAGTATGATGAAACATTATGATAGTTACTTCAGCGTTTTTGATATTATATCGAATTTATCTCATATGACTCATCGTGTTTTGCAAATCGAGTGATAAAAGTCGAAAAATCGCGTTGATGACTGTATCTCACATTTTGCAAAGACGCCGGATGAAACATTTTAGAAATATCCAGTGTACTCATCGTTCTCATGCATATGGAATTTCCGTAGTGACACGTCTGCATTCTGTTCACTATGCTGTCCCAATACCAGAAGCGTGAGAGATAGCTCTTCGTGCACAAACCGCCGTTTCTATCGCGGCTCTATTAATTATCGCGATCTGCCATAAATTCTGAGTAATAGTTACGGCGCACAGGTCGAGAGGGTTTATTAGGTGAGCCGTTATGCGGGAGAATGGGGGAGGGAAGGCGCGACGATGCTGCTGAATACACGCAGAAACCGCACTCCTGAGGGTGGCTGCGGGTAATTACGGCGGGGCGATATATAACGTTCGCCTGTTACATTTTGTACGCAAAACCGACGGAATTCTTTTGCTAGACAAATTGCATCGTCATCCTTGCGACGCCATTGTTGTGAAAATTTACAATATTAACAACAAACTTAAACGCTACAGCTTGGATAATTACAAATTAAAATAATAGAAGCAACGTGTCACATTTTTGATCTTACTAGAATGACGTGCATTTCGCATTACATTTAAAATCGTAATTTGCATTTGCTTTTTAAAGAGATCTTGAATGGAGAGAATTTGCATTTTTGCAATATTTCGAGGAATTTATATGATTTAGAAGTTAAATTGTAGTATCTTGAAGGATATAAATTCAATTTCATGGCTTTTCGGTTGCGAGCTTCTGGTCTTCCGAAGTTCCAAGGAGACAAGATCTCAAGGATACATCTTATCGCCCACGCCTCGGGTTCCGCTAGGATCTTTCATGTAAATACTTAAGACGAGAGGTTCTTCCATGAAAGTGATATAGAAGCTTTTCGAGATCTATTTCGATGACAGCGTGATACTAGTGGTCACGAAATAAGAGCCAATTGAGAAGTCGGCAAAATCGTATCGTTTGATACGAGATTTATTTTCGGATCACATTTGGATATACGTATTACAAAGTTATTTCCACCGCAAAACTTATTCGCGAATCATTTGGAAAACGGTTTTATTTATCATTGTTGATGCAGAAATTAATTTTAGAAAAATACATGAATTTCTTTCTTTCTATTTCTCTTGAATTGTTTCAATCCATTTACTTATGAAAATATATTACTGGTTGCTAAGACAATGACTTTTTCTAAACTGCTTAGAAATCTTTCGAGGCACACTCTCAGAAAAAAAAATATATACTTTTGCGATTCTTAAAATAAGATATTTTCGAGTTTTGTAAATGATCTTGCGAAAAAGTAACGTTACGATAAAGAATATTAACTGTGACCGAATACAGGAGAGATAGAAGTTTCGCCTTATGATCATTATTCCTTTTGTTCTCCACTATGTAATCGATTTACCGCAGTACCATTCGAGATCCTTTTGCGTCGTCATGTACATTCAATAAGCACTTCAGATATCGGAGATTCCATATGGTGCGCCGATCTCTCGTGTGACTGACAAGTGCACATCGCCAACAATACTCCATGCATGAAATCTGAATGATATCTATAGCGCATGGTGGAGGGTCGTAACACAAAACCCTCTTGTCTTTGGTGTCTCTTGGGTGGATTATATGCCGGATGCGTCTCCGTAATCGGCTTCCACGATACGCGTCTATCATCCCTCTGTTGGTTGCGCGCTCGCGGCGAGGACCGACAAGGATCATCATATAAACTTTTCGAAAGGGTTTTATCTTGTGCACAAAACATTCGAGTGCCTCTTGTATCTTTGATCGATAAGGCGCGCTCGTGATTCATGATAGTGGTGGATTATAACGGATGAACTGTACCGCGTATCGCTATAGTAAGTTAAAAAAACAATATATATAATTGGTTATTGCGAATAGGAGAGAATACGTGCTAATTTTGCTGAAAAAAATTGCATGATTGAAATTTTTGTTTACATATGAAAAACTTTTACGCAAAATTACTTTTTAAATCAATTTTTTAATTTGTCTGTATATTTCATTGTCAGTGTAATACTTTTATCTTTAACATGCGTAATTAATAGATTTTTTAATATTAATGCGTTAAAGTTTCTATAAGAGAAGCGTGCTGTACTGGAAAGAGCTTAAAATATGTGCTCTGAAAGTGAAACACGCATTCCATGTATCTTTCGTGGATCCGGAGAATGCGTTGTTATTGCTGCCCATCTTGATACTCTAGCGGTACGTAGTTCAAACGGAATTTGCGATGTCTTGATGGATGTAAAGCAACGTCCACCGAGAGTACAAAGTGAAAGGGTCGCGTACGGATAGCAGTAATCTTGCTACGATCGTTTGTTATAAACTACATTTTGCTAGATTTATATGGGAAACACGGGAGAATCGTAAATCCCGCGAGTGTCTTCGAGACAGATCTGCTTGCTCGAACGTTCGCCATATAACGAGCATCTTTTATTGCGATGAAAATGACTCATATCATTTACCGCGTCGTCACGTGTGAACTATACGTCAGTTCGTAAATTGATATAAGGACATGTATAACCGTGCGATATGAAAGCCCCTTTATTGCTCCATTTTCATCCCTATGACGTTCGTATGTCTTTCTTCATACTGTTCGCGCACGAGGAGCATTTTGCTAGTATGGCGCCAGAATGAGAATATTCTCCTTAATACCTTCTCCTTCAGCGACTCAGCAACGGTCTATTATCGAATTTCCGTAGGTTAGTAGGTATAATAACGAGTTCGCTATTCATAAAGAGATCGCAAAGAGAGGAATACAAAATATAGAGTGAAGATGTTACTTATAATGTAATCTTGGAAAAATGTAATATTATTACAGAATACATTTTATTAAGGATTATTGTATTATATAATAAATTTTATTTATAGAGATTGTGCTGGAAAATTATTGATTAGATCGCTATAATAACGAAAGAGTAGAAACGAATTTTGCAAGTTCTTTTATTTTTGTACAAATTATATTAGATTTATTATATTTGCAAATCTATTTTTTTCTTTTATTTTACAGATGTCATCGTCCTAGAGACAGTCTTTTTTCGTGGAGCTCTGGCTTTGACAACTTCACGGGATTTGTCAACTGGGGCTTCCTACTGTTGGGCATTGGCGGTATCCGGTTACTGCTGGAAAATTTCATAAAGTGAGTCAACTTATCGATGATATTTTACTCTTGTCTAACTACGCGGCGGATCATGATGAAAGCATAGTTTGCGATAGATTTGTCATCAATTTAAATAAGATATATAAACAATCACAAATTGCGAAAAATTATCGTGTCATTGACGAGACATCATTGTTCTGAATACGTCTTACGGGATTTTTTCAATCCTCCAAAAGACATTTAAGTTAAAGCTTTCCATCATTCGGATCAGAATGCGTGAATTTCGCGGGGAAAAAAAAAACACGAAAGGGAAGAAAACGTTAACGATCGGGTCGTATTTGTTAAAGTTATAATAACACCGAAAAAAGAGGAAGTCCTAACAAGTAATAGCTTTATCAAGAAGTTGTTACTTGCTCACTGGAACTGAAAGAGAATGTCTCTGCATGAGGTGAAACACCCTTGTGACCAATAGAAATCCGATAGGGGAACAAAAGGCGATCAAAAGCGCCCCCATCGATTTGATGGATGCGCTACCGTAGCGATTGACGGCGTACGACAAAAAGAATCGATTGCCGACGAGCTGACAGAATTGAGTTTGTAACTGTAACTGCTACAGTGCGATTATTCGTTGTTCTTCAGAGATGGTTACAGATCGATCGTGTAAGTGGATGTTATTTGGAATCTGTCAGTAAGTGTTGTTGATACAGCGTGATAGGTCGACTAGTAAGATTGCATAATCTGTTTTGATACGCTCGTATCTCATCAGACGCACACTGCATGTGAAAAAAAATTGATATATTTAAAAACTAGGGACATTGTATTATTATTAAAATATTACACAAATATAGCATTTAATATTGAGGAATCGATAAGAATCGGTAATAAAAGGTGAAAAGTATAATAAAAATAAAAGTAGCATAGTAAAGAATTAAAATACATATAGCCCATCATTAATATAGATCATTACATCTGTGACAATTCAGAATTATATATTTTTATAAAAAGATAACAATATGAATATCGTGTAACATAGAATGTTTTATTTGCAAAAGAAATGAAGAAAGCCGTAAAAATTGAACTAGTTTGAATTGTATAACTTATTCCGTATATCAGTATCGAACGAGATATAATTTATGCATTATTATCATTATGATAATTTTATCTGTCTCGGCGCTGAAATTTATATTTTTAGTATGAATTATTCGATTGACTTCTCGAAATGCCAATCATTACTTTTGCGCTACCGGTGAAAGAAAAGTACGAATAATAGTAAATGATGTAATTATGGATAGTAGGATGGAGCGGAAAACTGACCGTATCTCGCCTTTCAATTAAAATTCAATTAGCTTTCTGCGACAGTGGCTATGAACCGATGCGCAATTTTGAATAATTAAAATTATAAAGTTTTTTAATTTTATTTATAAAACTATATATTGACGCAAAAAATATAAAAAATATGAATATCTCTAGAGTTTAGAAAAATAACAACAATTAATTTGTTCACACAAATAATATCTAATTTGAATTAAGATAATATTGTCAGAGAACTGATTTCTTTCTCACGCGTATTGGCGTCATTGATAATCCCGCGACGCTTCTCCCTTGCAGAATATTATTCTTGAAGGAATAAGTTAGAGAGAGAGAGAGAGAGAGAGAGAGAGCTACCTTTTTCTTCTAAGAGTGAGAGAGGAGCGTAAGCGTTGTCCATGAATAATTTCAACGAGATTTTTATCGTCGTTGTAAACTCTCGGCCTCGCGTCCGGCTGCTCCCGGGGGCGCGTAACAGAAATTTATCACGCTCGTTAAACGTGGAAAAACTTTCGAGGGAACTCTTGCGACGTAATTGCTCGTTGTAGCCCTGACACGCTTCATACGAACCTGAAACAAACGCAGCTGCGAGCAGCCGAAGATATCGTAAACGATTCTAGTCGAAATCGCTTGAAAATTCTTTTGTGAGATGTTTAAAGGCATTTTGGAGTTCGATTAATGTCTTTAATTGGCTTATAAAATTTACATATCCGTAAAAGAGATAGTTTAAAATTAGTAATATATTAAACATATATTATGTTTATATTAATAAATATTTATTTGATAAATATTTATTTTTTGGAGAAACAGTCATATATAAATTTTTAGTAAAATATATATTTTTTTTAATACATACACATGTATAACACAGGTTCAAAAAAACCATTCAATATTTGTATGGTAGATAGAACACAGCATACCAAAATAAAAAAAAAACCTTAGTAAACATAGGTTGAAAACTCAATTGTTTTTGAGATATAATATTTTTGTATGTTAGCATCATGATTGACTTGGCTTCTACGTGTCGCTTGCGATGTTTACCTAGGTGTTTATAAACCGCGTTCTGAATGTTTTCATTCCATTTCCATACATACTTTAAAAACTCAATTGTTTTTGAGATATAATATTTTTGTATGTTAGCATCATGATTGACTTGGCTTCTACGTGTCGCTTGCGATGTTTACCTAGGTGTTTATAAACCGCGTTCTGAATGTTTTCATTCAATTTCCATACATACTTTATAACAGAAGATTTCACCGGCAATCAGTCAGTTGTCATCAACCGGCGATTGCGGATCTTTGCGATCCGCAAGAAAAAGATGCCAAGCGTGTATGGAAACGGAAGAAGGACATGTGGAACACCTTCGGTAAATATCGAGATAAAGATTTAGATAGATTATCTTCTTTTTACGTCACATGTCCTATCTACCATATAAATATTGCATGGTTTTCTTTGAATATATCCCTGTATATATTATTTCTATGAACTTAGCAATTAATAAGATTATATATTATTAGCATTGACAAGTTTACATTTATAATGTAAAAGAATATTTTTTCAGAGCTGCAAATATCTTCTAGTAAATTAAAAAATTATTCTTCATTAATATAGATATGGCGCTTCACAATGCGCTTTTGTATGATATAACGTTCAATTGGCCAGATAATTTTGCATACCGTCGTCACCTCTTAATTAACTTATCGGCACTTCCAATCGAGTACTTCGAAAGAATCGTAACCATTTAATGCCGCTGCGTTCTCAACTGATTCGTTCCAACCGGCAAAAAGTCCTTTTTAGACTCGATTCGCGAAGAACGCAAGCGGTGATCGAATCGCGAGGATGAGGTTGCCGACACGATTCCATTGCGATCGAGATTAATCGACAAGACGAGGGTGGGAGAGACGGAAGGAAGAATTGGCGACTGAAAATAGCACGTAAGAAAGCAAGTAGATGCTTCTCTGCAAAGTGAAAAAAGGCAGCGAGAGAGCTCAATTAATCGAACCCCCGACGAAAGGTTCCCTTGCTATCGATAAAAGTCCATGGGGACGGGTAAAGGGAGTTACTGAAGTTTCCTCTTCTTTGTCTTTCCTATTCGCATCGATTGAAACTGTTTCATAGAACCGCCACGCAGTCATAATTTATGCAGTCAGTACCGTCCAGTGCATTTGTTTCATGGCTCGGTTTTCTCGAATTATTTTCTATCCATTAGCGCGTCTGTGATGCACGTTAATCTCTTTTTTCATATGTGTTTTCTGAATTCTTTAAATTTGTGATATTTGAAAAATTATTGTTTTTGTTCTGGGATTATAAATGAACTGACAAATAAGAAAATATAAAATTATTAATGTGTTTCTTGTGCCATAGATTATGTACAAAGAATACATTAATTGTTCATTTTTTTTTTTGGTTGCCAGGCCATTTATAATCGCAGCAGAAACAATATTTCAAAGATCATAAATAATATACAATATAAATATATGAGAGACATTTGCGTATGATATAAAAATACATGATATTTCTATTAAAGTATTTACATATCAAATTTTTTAAATATCAAGAATAGAAAATAATACTGCTCAATCTCAGTCTGGTATGGCAGTGAAATTTTTAACGACACATTGAAAAAATATTTTGTTGTGGATATCGGATATTTATAAGGATAAAATAAATAAAATAAATAGAATAATACGCCGTCGCAGTGATCATTTCTATCATTCTATTTTATCAGTGATTTTCGTAAAATGTCGCGTGTCGTGTTAAAATGTAACTCGTTCACCATTCATCCGGATTACGGACTCTATAATTCGATATTATAGTTCGGAAAGAAGTACTAACGTCTCTGGGAATCTGATAATGGAAATTTTTAATGTTTTCGCATGTGATATATTATTATCGGTTTATATATCTTTTGTTCTATATATCTCTAGATAGCTCGAAATGGGACAGAAAATAATTAAGCGCAAATTAAAAAATATATTGATCCAGAAGAAAGATAAAATGATGAAGAGAGATGTCACGGACATAAATGAGATAATGTATTTATTGAATATTTTTAGTATTGAAAGAAAATTAAGAGAGAAAGAATATTATATCTTAAATATAATAAGAGAGAGAAAAAAATTTCAGATACAAAGTAACTAAATTGACATTATATATTGAGCTTTAAAAGGGATCTTTAATAAACCGAGCTACTGTACTCTACGTGTATTTCATCTAGATAAATATCAAAAAATAAATTAACCAAGCTGCGTTCACGGCTTCTCCAATTTTCCTCGAGAACAATCCATCTCGTCTCATCGGGCCAATCCGACATTTGGAACGAGTCCTGAGGCCTTTCCATTAATTTCAGAGAAAAAGAATCATCCGTTGCGTTCTTTACAATCATAGAAGTGAAGAAGACGTTCTCGTTCTACGCGTTTTATTAATATTTAATGCGAATCGTTCGCGCGCGCTCATATTTTCATCCGGACCCGTCGCATATTGGCGCCATAACTCTTCCAATCTGGACTTTTGCGCGCACTCGCACTCACCGAGAGTCACCCCAGGGCTCCTCTCATCACGTTCGATGCGAAATTGGGGATTTTATCGTGACGCTGTATTAACGAACTCCGATGGGCGAAGAACGAGCGTGGATTTAACGGGCGTTCTCGGATCAAGACGGTTATTCCCGCCGGGAAAGAAATTTAATATCGTTTCTGCTCACGCCTCGGAGCGATGAGTTTCGATAAGTGCGATATTTCCTCAACTTTCAAGTACTTGAAAAAGGCTTTATGAGATTCGTCCATCATGTGTACACGCGTATTGAGGATCGGTTTAATCATCGACGGTGTTGAGTGATTGTTTCCTTTCTTGTCGATTAATCTTTCCATTCCGCTAAAGTAAACATTTGTGTACGAATGGGTTATTGAATAATATTTTTTATGCATAATGGTATTGATATCAATGGGTTTTATTATTTGCATTTGCGGAACAGAATAAAATATTTAAAATTTATGCTATTATTTTAATGTAGAATCTATTCTCTACTATTTGACTTTGATAGATTTGCTCGACCGCAAAGTAAAATAAAATTGATGATGATTAATTGTCTTTTATGTCTGCAATTAAATTACTTTTCTACGTATTATTTATGATAGAGCACATAAAAAAATAAGTTAATTGTAGATATAACAATAAAGTTATAAACTTTAACGGGTTCATGCACAAATAATTGCTATAGATATATATCCAAGATGGAGTTTGCATTATTTATATGTATCTGACATACATATAATATGACGTGTGAAAGCCACTTTCATAAATTATTACCGATCAGCTGTCACACGGCGCGTTATAATAATTAATTATAAATGATATTTTTTGTATGCTACTATCCAATTACCGTAACTGCGTCAACATGACTGATCGCATTTTCTTAGAGAACTAGGTTGGTGATTGTGTCCCAATAAATATTGTCTCTCTGTAACAACCGCGTCCACTTGGAATACTTTAATTACTTGACCCATAAGTCTCGTTTATCATCGTTAGCGTGCACGTACGACCTGAAACCATTAGTGTACACCGTCAGCTACCTTTTTTCGGCCGATACACCTACCTTGTGTGACTCGCGAGAAAATAATGTTCTCGATGGGTTCGATCGATACTATCGCAAATTGCGTTTTCAAGATAATGTAACGATAAGGCATATAAAACGTATTTTTATGTACACGATAGTAATAACACAGTCGTGGAATATATATTATTATATTTAGGGATAAACGGAAAGATAATTTTCTCTCACGCGTTATTTACAAATTATTCTCATTCGCTAGAATTTCGAGTTTATTAATGTCTATATTTTTATACATGAAACACATATTAAATTTATGTAAATCCTCTTTGCATATTCTACGTTGCTTTTGTAATCAATATAGCTCTTTATATTATGGAGACAAACATAATTTAATTGAATATTGTAGTTTAGCATATTCTATTTGTTTTATTACGCGTCCTATTTCTGCATAACTCCGTTTGATATATGCACAGAAATTAATGTATGATTCGTGCGCACACAGAAAGTGCCATTTTACGAAATTGCCAATAAATAATCCGGTATGATTTAGTCTGAGGGCGTCGTTTATAATTTCCGACGTGCGCCATCAAAATAAATCACAGATTCAAATCAAGATCGCAGTCAATCATGAAACAGGCGTTTTTTTCTACATTTCTTTGAGTTGTCCTGCTAGGAAAATTGGTTTGTTTTCCAGCATGGGTTTCCCCTTTACATCGTGCGATGTGACGGTTATTATTTATCTCAAGAACAAAGAATATGAGCAGACTCCTTTCCCTCCTTTCATCTCTCATTTTATCTCTTGTTTTTCTCAACTATCTCTGTAAAGAAGATCGTAACAGAGAAACAGAAATAGACTATAATAATGAGGCATTTACTTCTTGATTCGTGTTGCACTTAATACACGAGTAATGAAAAACTAAAGATTATAATGGAAAACGTGTCAATTTTTGCCTCTAATAATTATTTTTTTCTTGATTTTATTTTATTTATAACATAACAAGAGATATAGGATTGCATATTTTGTTAAATATAAATATATTTATATCAACAGCCATTTTATTCTTCATGCAATTAAGTATGTGTGTGAAACTGGCATATTATTTCGTAGAAACTAATATAGTTTATTCTTTTTCATATCGTGCATATCTTTTATTAGAGTTAATGTGTTATTAGAATTAATGTTATATTATCGCTTTTGTTATCATTATTACTCCATAATTATGTATGTTAATGTAAATGATATAATCATATCATATTCAAATGGAAATTACTGTAATTATTATTGCTTTTGTTTACTGCAATTATTATTTAGTTGTGTTTATGCAAAGATATTCGTGATACAATTATTTTTTGAAAATTTGTCATAAAAAACTATTTATTTTTTTATATTTTATATTACAGATATGGAATAAGAGTGGATCCTAGACAATGGTTTATTTTCCTTAGCGGTAAAAGCGATGGCGGTGAAGAATATCCCTCATTGTTGCTGATTTGTTGTAAGTAAAACTGCCGATATGTCATTTTATAATCGTGTGACGAAAACGTAACTGTCGATGTTCATGGCCTCGATTACAAAGTGATCGACATTTATTATAAGAAGCTTTCGACTGCGTCATTTTGTCGATATCAACGGAAGTATGTCAATCGGAAAATTATTGATAACGTCTCTCAATATTTGATAGTTTGAAGCAACTTTTTTCTGACAAGATATTTTTTTACATTTTGTCACTTGTGTACGACATGCTAATAATATCGTGTGCCAATTATTTTATTTGTTATTATAAATTTATCAAATATTAGATTGATTTGATCAAGTTACAATATAATAATAGAGTTGCGGAAATAAGAAAATGTTATTAGAATGCACAAAATTCCTAAATCACTAAATATTATTATCTAATATAATATATATTAAATTTCTAATTTTCGCAACGATAATAAGGCCGAGAATGCAAGGTTTTGGGCATTGATGTATTAATCTTATCATTATTGCTTGGATTTTTTTGGGGGATAACGGAATAAAAATAAAAAATATACAAAAAGTAATTTTTTACTCGTGGTATTACATATATATAAAAGATAGAATTTTTTCGAGTATTTAAAATGAAAGATCAACGGGCTTGCATTCGTTTTTTGGCTTTTACAAACTAGGAAATTAAGCTATATCAATGAAAAAAGGAAAAGCATAGTGTGAACTTTAAATTCCGCTTTTATTCCGGTATCCGCAGTAATTCAGTTTTACCGTTTTTCGGGCGTTATGCTTTTTTTATTCAACCTATACATAATACGGTTCCCCGTTAACGTGATCTCGTTGAGTAATAGCGAGAATAGCTCCAAAGAACTGTAATGAGGTATACGACTTTGACTCTGGAAAAGGTTTCTGAACAGCTGAAAGAGGCAGGAATGGTACGTATGCAAAAAAAACAAAAAAAAAAACAGCAGAATGATAAACGCTTTGAGAATTCAAAGTTGAATTCACCCTCTCTTATCAGCCATCCACCGATATAGCGCTTTACCCAGTACTATAGAAATTAATAGAAAAAGAATAGGGAGAATGTGCTAAAAGGGTTCGGCGAAATGAAGTGAGGAGCGCGCGGGGGTGGTGTCAGTAGCGCTGATATGAGATGGAGAAAATGAAGGTTTGTTTCTGTCTGGCAAACTGGCTATTGTTTTAGTTATCTCATTACAGAGTGCGCGCATCGCAAAATTACAAAAAGGTGGAAACAATTTGGCGAGGTAATTTCCCATCTCGCCAGAATTCATTGATTCTGAATATTCTCTAAATGTCGTTTATTTAGAAGCAACATTCGAGCGTTTTTGCAATGAGATATAATTTGCTGCGCTGCATATAGCTGCTTTTTCATTTCTGCGATGCGAGAAGAACTTAACAAACGAATCTTTTTCGTAATTTACAGTCTGCTATCTCGTGTGCTTGTTACTGGAATTGTTTTATTCCTATTATTTTATTCCAAGCATGGCATATGTTTCTATTTTCTATTGTATTAAATGTGTAATTATACGTGGCACACACACACAAATAATAGTAATTTTGGTTTTAATCAAGATAGAATTAAACCAACGCGATATGTGAGAATAATATTTTTTCAAGAAGCTAACATTTGCAAAATTGACTATCAAATTCTACTTGTTAATTCGGTACAATATTGCGCAGCATTCGATAGTTCAAACTCTTTAAATTCCATGATGTAACGCTTTTAAAGTAGACTTTTAAAGCGGGTCGAAATTCAGCGAGTCTCCCGTGAGGCATAAATTTCACGGCACGCATCATGCCTTTAAATAGAGAACATATTCCTCGTGTATTGTCCCTTTAGTACCGCGCGGGTGTGCTCGCTTGTTGTGCTTTCACCCGAGCAACACTATAACTTACATACGCGCAACGACCGCGTACAGCTTTAAACGCAGATTGCACGCCCTATGGTTGCAGATCAAGGATTATAATTCAAAAAAGGGTCTCGAAATTTTTTAAAGACACAAAGTAGAATGAAAAATTATACAATTAGTAAGGCGAGTTCTGCTTTCATTATATATATATAGGTAATAAAAAAATATAATTTTATTTTAATATTATTTATATTCGAGAATGTAAATAAGAATGAAACATATATGATTTTTACATTTTATCAATTTTTACGGTAGATTAATAAAATATACATTTTTATACTTAAAAATGTTAAAACATCTATTTTTATTTGGTTTTATTTAACAATGTTATTAGTATTGATTTTATTTAGAAATTATATTTTCACGTTTTGATATGCCGCTCTAAAAAAGATTCTTATAGATATAATTGTTACACAATTATTTTCTTAACGGTTTCAATCTCTGGTACAGATTGAACGCGGGAGGTTTACGTTGGACAGGCCTCCACGGGGTTGCATCATTTACACATAAGGGAAGGTAATGCTCATGGGAAACTACGGCTAATAGCTTCCGTATTTTAGAATCTGCGCGGTGCGGCGTCGCTCCTTCCGACGGGATGCTAAACTCGTTTTCTTTTTACATTCAACCCTCGGCCTTCTTTCTGCCTGCTCCCACGACACCCTCCATGGGAGCAGGCAGAGAGTGTTTCGTTCCTCGCGTATCTTGCGCGACCTCTCGTATAATAATTTTTATAGCAAGCAAGCCGAAATTGCTTTTTAAACGCGAGATTTCTCGCGGCAACCGTTTCGCGATTAGAGTATTAATTATTATATGAGCTAGCCAATTTTTTCGGCGAGTTAGCTTATTTTTTATAAATCACGAGAAAGTAGGACATATGCATGTATTTTCTCTTCTCTCCTTTTCCTTATTTCACTTTGCATCCACGGTACGATTTATGTCCTTTATATTATCTCAGTTTTTTGCACATCGTCTGTTAACTAAAATGACGACACATCAAACACGCTGTTACGAGGGATTTCAATGGATAGAAATACATACATAAAAAATGTCGAGCTCAAAAACAATGTTGAATCGGAAATTTGTTGTATGCATTCCATGACAATGCCAGCGACGCGAAAATACTGAGCTAATAAAGCCATGCAGTTTGTTATTGTCGCGAAAAGAGTATCAATGAATTTATATATTGTTTTTTTTTTTACCAGTTGTATTGCATATGTTAATGTATTCTTCAATATACCCCGCGATACATATTAGATTTTTGATATTTGTATTATGTATTTCATATGCATATATACACACATACATATATACAGAAACTTGAAAATATAAAATCATAATTAATAGCAAACGCAAGATTGTTATTAATAATCTATTAGATTATTTATTTCGCGTATTGTTGTATTAAACAAGCATCGAATTTTTTAAATTAATTTAATTATTGATAATTGAATCTCAATTAAAGTTTATTCTATTTTCGTAACGAACCAGCTGTATTTGCTGGTAACGGAAATACGTTGATTTAGAAATAACATTACGGATGGAGAATTGAAAAGAAGCGGCTAGATACCGGTTCACCTTTCGCTCTTTTGAATCTCCTTTAGGGTTTTCACGAGGAAATGGACCTTTCCAGAGAACGTGTAGCGGGCGTCCATTTGGCAGTTTTCCGGAAGTTCAAAGACGGCAAGTTCCAGGATAACTTAAAGTTAACTGTAACTCAATGCTCGCGGCCCTCGAACCGCGTAACGAGTTCGGGGCTAAATGTGAAAGGGTGTACCGACAAGCCACCACACCGACCTATCCAGCCAACCGCCACGATAGCTCGCTGGCGAGAGGGTTTGTTCTCATAATGCCGGCAACATTGTCGGCGCCCTGCCGTGGCGTATCTTATTCTCTGTTAGTCGAGTGTTAAGGCCGAACCCAGCGAGATTTGCATGCCACGTCTCTGTGGATTTTGCCGCAGCGCGCCGGAAACAACCGCATCGCGGTAAAGCAATTAACGACTGTCCGTTGTAACGCCGTCGATCCTTTTATGTTACTTGTTCTAACGGTATTTCGTGCGAAAAAGGGTCCAGTGTGCGAGACATATGTAACAAACTTATAGCTAAAAAAAAGATTATTTGTTTTGAGTAATTTATTTCAGTGCATTGTCGCTTTAGATTATGTTAAATTATTGCTCGAAAATAATATGTCGTTTGATAACTACTATATTTGCAAAATTAGTATTTTGATGATTATGATTCCCTTGATTTTTTTCTCTAGTTTTTTTTTTTTTTAATTCTCTTTCTCGCGCGGAACGATTGGTGCACATGCAGTTTCATGGAGGCGATCTTACGCGGATTCACATTGAGTTTAATTCCCAAAACAATTATTACTTTTTCTTCATCTCTTATCCAATTCGCTATCAAAATTGCAGCAGTATCGTGAATGAGTTTTACGAGAGATGAAACTTTAAAAGGACCAACAGCACGACCAGACCAGATACCAGCGGAATGAGGAAATTCGCGCGATAGGGATCGCTTTCGCGTTAATTTCAAAAGGCTAATGTCCGGGCCGGGTTTTCACGCCGGTCGTGCGATGTTATACGTTTCGCCATTCGCGCGCTGCTCATTAAAGCACAGAATGGAAAACGGGACAAGCGGGTCGTCGTATGAATTAATCCGCGCACGAGCAACACGGCACGCAAGTAATCGAATTAAATGCGAGATTGATCTAAATCCCTCGCGAGATCCCTCTGCACGCATTCGCTATCTGCATATCTCTCTTTCGTTTTAATGTGGGTTATGCACACGGCCAGGAAAAACATAGACTTATTACAAAGTGCGTATCGATCGAGCCATTGTGTATTTTTTCACTTCTCCGCCCGTGCGCTCCTGATTAGACACGTAAAATATTCGCTGCTTTATTATCATCCCTTCTATCGTGTAGTTTTCCTCCTCATTAGAAATATCAACATAAATAAGAAAAAAAGCATCGGATTGCATGATTGCGCATGAAATAATGCGTTAACATTTTTTTTCGAGATTACATATTATAATTAAAATAAACGTACATTTACTAATTTATTTATTTACCAAGAGAAATCGAGCAAAAGCGCAATTTTTATCATGGATCGGATAAATAATTAACAATTTTTAGATGATATTGAAAAATTGATCAGCATTGGCACGACAGAGGAAGATAGGATATGAAAAATTCAACTTGCTGAAAATCGCAGAAAAATTGCGGAAAGCGAAGAGCAGATAAAATTTTGTAATTTCTATGCAATTCCGAACAAGATCTCTTTCACAAAAAAATTTTGTGAAATAATAAATTAAAAACTGAAATAAAAATGAATAATAGAATATTTCATTTCACATTTATTTAAGATGACTATTGAGTCTCTGAACAACCAAACACTAATCAACTCCACTTTTTAAAATTTTTAAATTTTAATACTAGAAAGCATTAGTAATTATATTCACTGTATATGTGTTAGTAAAATTAAGAAATTTATAAAAAGTGAAGTCAATCAATTTGATTTTTGAAATGCTCGATTATAAATTGTTCGAAAATCTTGTTCGACGAGCGTCACAAAATACTGTTATAAAAAATTAAGAACTTTAAGAGTTTTTTCCATGACGAAAAGATTTAGAGATAAAAGACTTGGGAGATGTCATACTGCCGCAATCGTTTTAGAATTGCGTTTATAAATCTTCTCTGTGTATTGCTTGAGATACGAAAATAGGGTAGCGTCGGTTAAAACTCGCGGAAACCTCCGTTCGAGCGGCGCGAGCCCACTCCTGGATTAAGGAGATATAAAGAAAGATAGAGTTGTGTGAAAAAGGACTTGTTGGTAAGGGGGTGGAAAAACGGACGCCAGAGAGTGAAAAGAAAGAGCGAAAGGAAGGCGGCGCCGTATATACCTATATACAAAGCCTGCTGAAGAGTTGGAGTACCGGGTATGAAAAGAGGCGATTTTCCGTCCGCGGTTTACGTTGCCTCTTTATAGCCAGTAGCGGCGGCGCCGCCACCAACATCACCACCACCACTATCCGGAGAGTCCGTCGAGAGTAGTCTGAACCGCGCGCGTCAAGTGCTAATTACGAATAATTATGAGTGCTAATTAAGGCCTTCCTTTGCTGCGTCGACACGTCAACGTGCGATATATCTGCGCTTTTATGTTCAGTATAAAACCTGTGCTAACGTCCGAGATGTCGTAAAAATGATCGATTCAAGGTTTGCTAAAAGCGCTTAAAAGCAAGTTGAATATTTCGTACACTTTACGTACAAAACAATTGTTTTGCTGCAAACACATGCGGTTTGCATATATCCTATTGTCTTTAGAACAGACTTTTACTTGCACTTGAATTTTTAGACGATTTCAGCGATGAAATAAAAACAAGAATTAAATGTTGAAAAATAAAAGAAAAAGTGTACCGATTTATTGAAAAAAATATATCTTGCGACAGTCTTCGCGTTAATTTACTTTAATTACTGTGTCAGCAAGGAGAGAGGAATAAGATCGCGCTGCTTGCCTGACGTCCAGCCAGTTTATCAAACTTTCATAAAACGCGTCGAAAGAATGTCGTCGATGTCAGAATCTAATTAAGATCCGCCACCTACCAAAATTTGATCTCTCTCTCATCTCCGCCATCTCTCGCGAGCTGCGCCGTGTAACTAACCGTTCTCTGGTTTGACGCGATGATTCGCAGCCGTCCGAGACGCTTCGAGAGATAGGAGAGACTCGTCGTGAAAAAAGTAAAAGTCTTAATTAGCGGTTGAGATCGGAGAGGTGCTCGAGGGTTGAGGTCGATTACCCTCGAGCCTGTGGATGTCAGTGCACACTGTCACTGTCCGTTCCGTACTGATATTCGTACGTATATTTGACCTTTGGCCATTTCTCTCTCCTTTTTCCTTTTCTCTATCTCCCTTTTTCTCTCTTTTACCTTCCGATGAAACCTCAGAAAAATTTCATCCCGTTAACACGATGGCTTCGTCGTTATGCGGCATATTACTGCAATTCGTTAAGGTGTCTCTTTTGTTCTTCGCGAAATATGTATCGTAGAAATACTTTTTTGGTTTGTTTTTAAATTTAACTTTTGACATATTTAAGGATACGAGTGATGTATCTACGATAATTTATTTTCTAGATAGATAAATTCTTTAAAATGAGATCCACCAGATCAGTCAATATCGTAGTATTATTTTTACTGTATTAGTCTTTATTCATCAGTTTAAATTTATTAAAGTTACGTCGATTTCTATTTATAAATACAATTGAGGGGAATATAATATTCAAAAAATATTTCACTTTTGCAAGAGAGTATAATGTAACAATATTTTTAATGATAATATTTACTTGTTAACTCATCAAAGATTACCGTTTATATAAATACAATATATATATATATTAACAAATATAAACTTAGCATAGCGTTTAAACTAATTTGTGCTAATACTGCATCTTCATACATAGAATTACATTTCTTTAGTAAATATCTCGGTTTGTAGGTATAACGAATGCTGGTATATAGGAAATCAAGCTATAGAAGATATTCATAATAGAGCGTGTTATGAAGCATATCCAAATGTAATGTTGGTTACCAATGCTGTACGAAATTCTGCCAGTTCTGGAGCATCAGGTAATTATTTTCATATGATTAAGCTTAAATTTGATGTTAATTTAAATATAAGATTCATATTCTAAGAATAAATATTTTATAATCTCTTTTATTGTGTCTTATTGTTAGGTCAACCGAGCGATGGACCAATTGGAATTAGCGTTGCATTATCTCCGGCAACTGCCACACCAACCGTTTCAAAGTCTATGATCACAAATGCTTCCTTTCGTACTAAGAAATTACCAGGTATGGGTATATTCTTATATTGCGTCTATATGTACTATAAACTATTAATCTTTTTACGACGACATGTGATAAAAAGTAAATCTCGCAAGAGTAAAAATAATGAAGAATAAAAAAAATGTAATATCTCTTTGAGAAAATACATAATTGATATTATATATATATATATATATTTAAAAGTTCATATTTATTTTATAAATACATAAACGGTTGATCTAAATTAAAATGCGAAAGATGAAACAAGAAACAAACTTCGTGTCTTCAGTCAACATATAAATTTGCTTGTAATAAAACTTCCAGCGCAGATTGCAATTTTAAACGCAATATGGATAAGAAAATGTAATAAATATTAAGATTGATTTTTCTGATATCTTCGCGAGATAAAATAATGTATCCAACTTTGTCAAAAAGTCTGTTTTTGCTTGAATAACTTTTTTTTTGGCTTTTATATATTGGATCTTATGACATACTGCATGGCAAATAAGAATAAACGAACTCAGCGCCAAACAAGCCGAAATATTTCATCGATTTTTTGATGTTGATGTTCGCTAGCGCTCGTGCGATAAAATTGCGTTCGAATGCCGGCCTCGCAACGTTGTTGGTATCGCCGTATCGTTTTAACGGCAACCGTCCATCGTTCATAAATTCGGCCCGTATACGTCATGAAACAAACCGTCGTTCGTGAAACATTGTTTTCGGGACACCAAATGGAGTTCAAAAGTAGATCAAAGAAAAAATGCATGCGCTTGTGACGAAATTACGCAGCGCAATCACCGCGGCTCGATTTGCAACGCGTGATTTGCCCGTCGCCCATTAACCCTCCTCGTCCCCTTATGCTTTCCGACCCTCGTCAAAACCCATTTTTTCCTCGCTTAATTCCTCTCGGACGAAGCGAGCTCTGAAGGCTTTTGCGATCATGCCTCGCAGTCGGCGTGAAAAACCGAGCGAATTTCCACGACGAAAAGGGTTCCATTAATATCTATTAGCGAGCCGTGCTCGACATCGGCCGGATTTATACACATCTCCTCCTCACCGCTCTCTTTCTCTCTCTCCAAATTTCTCCTCGAATCTCCTATCTGTCGGACTATCGCAAAAGAAAAAAAAAAGTGCGAGAAAACGAGCGACGGGAGAGGAAAGTCGGAGATATTCTGAAATATGAGACGTCGTTTGTTTTCATTAATTAACGCCAACGCTGGAGTGTCAGACGCCGAAACCGATACGTTTTCCGGATTATCAATATTCCAACAACGATGCGATCCCTCGTGTTCATCACTAACAATTTTCACTTTCGCGCTCGTATTCCACCACCTATTTCACCACGAGAAGAGCGAGAGGAATTTTGTTGCCTCGCGGCGTTTTCCAGATTCTATCTCTGGACTTTTGGACATAGATTGATTGGCAGGATTTACAAGTTAAACGCTTGTGGGAAAGATGGATAATTTTATTAAACATTTTACGGGCAGCAAACGTTTTTAAATTGCGGAGTTTCAAGTTAGAAAAAATCTCTTAAATTCTACGATTTGGGTAGATATGTTAGAACTTTTCTCTCTCATATTAATAATATTTATTTTTACTGTAATTTTTGTGGATATTAGTTTGTAGATATTATTATCGTAAATATAATTTTGGTGTTAATTGTTAATGAACAAACTTGCAATTATATAGAGTTCGCGCATCTTCCACAGCGACTTAACTTTTTAACTTATGTTTAACTTATGCTCATTCACTTCTCTTCTTTTTTCCTTTTTCGTATTTCGAAAGGATTTTTGTTACGTAAGTAGGAACGTTATCGAGGTATTTTCAGTGGGATATCTTATTCATCGATTGAGCAAAAGGGATTGTTTCCCTTTGCTTTATTTCAATCCTCTTATTCAATCCTCTTAAAGCGGCCGTGCTTTCAATTTCTGGAACGTTTTATGCACTTTGAACGATGCACTTCATTCACCGAATAAACGCCTCCGCGTTTTTTCTCCTTCACGATTACGCGCGCTCGTAATTTGCCTGATAAAGCGAGCCTACAAAACGCCAGAGGCCAAAAAACAGTAATTTGTGAAGCGTATTCGAATTCAAAGAGCTCGTAATTAGCCGACGTGAGCATGTTGTAACAATCGTCGCTTAACCTTTGCTCATCGCGCTCCGATACGGGCCGGTCTCGAATTTCTTTGTGCTTAACAAAGCACAAAAAACGAATGAAAATTGACAATAAGTAAAATGATGATAAGTAGAAAAGACAAGTTGAAAAACTTTTATTCGCACGATGTTATACATTACGTTTGTGTTGAAAATAATCGTAAAATTTTAATTAATCGTTAAATTTTATTTTTTGATTTGATAATATTATTATTATTATTATTGTTATTATATAAGACTTTTAACGAGATTATTTTTTCTAACGCATTAGTTACGATGAAATAATACTCTGTAACAGAGTATATATTGACACTAATATAAATTTTGATACGTTGCAACAACAAGTCAATGAGTTTGATAATCCTCTTGGGTAACATTTGTTTTCGTAAATCAAGTTAACATACAAATTCGTAGGGGAAATTTGAAAACATTTATTGAGCCGTAAAGTGATAATAATGTCATTATCGAAGTTCATTCAAAGTAGTAAAGTCTCAAACAAGCTTTCTATCAATCGTTCAATCGGTTGAAAGAATGCAAAAGCTGCATTCGATTTATTATAACATGTTGCAATGTGTGTAATTATTTTTGCATCTTATTTTACGGTAAACATTATCTGCATTAAAAAGTTCGTTAATAGAAAATTCTATCAATTGTGCAAACGACTTTACTTTCCGAGTAATAATGAAAGGAGAGAAGTTTAGACTCTACATGGGAATTACTGTAGAGCAACTAATTGTGACTAATGTGTTCTTGATTACCTGCTTGACATTTTACACGCGTCAGCATGCGACTTCTTTTCTTTGTTAGCTGAAATTAATTTGGGATTAGCATAAAAAACTTTAGGGGAACTCAGCGTAACGTTCGCGTACTTAATTATAGTTGCAAAGACAAAAATACTCTCGTACAATCATTACAGTAATATATGATACTTGCGTGTAACGTGAAAACTAGTAATTATGCATGATCTGTTATATTCGACCTATATCTTGTAATAACGTTCCTTGTATAAAGATTTCATAAAACGACACAATTTGTCATGATAAAGATAACTCGATTATTTTTGTAATCTAGACATTTCAAGCAAAAGTGGCAGGCAGTAATTAACTAGTTAAAATATTCAAATTTGATAACTTTTAAAAATCTCTTTGGAGAAATATGTCCGAACCTTATTAAAGCAAAAATCTGTTTTTGTAATATTATTTGTAGCCGGACGAAAATTTTCCTGCTTTAATGAAGCTTGACAGCTGCAGATTGCGTGATGTATTAATATATTAATACGTTTCGCATCAGCGTCGAAAAGATCAAATTTCTTGAAAACAATGCATAGCCAATGTTTTCATTAAAACATTAATAACTCATACTACTAAAATTCTTGATGCCGCAGGCGCATGCATTTCCGGATCCTCGCGTCTGGTTCCTTCGACGTGATGCTTTCGCAATTCCCAATCCTGCGAGTTTGCCTATCACCCGGTTGCATCTCTTAAACTTATTTAAGTTTCGCCTATATTTTATCCCAGAGCGGATGATAGCTCGAGGAATACGATGAGGCACTCGCAGTGAAATCTTACCGAGTACAGCGACCGCTATCGCGTGTCTCATCCACGCTGAAAATCCACGTAATCTTCGAAAGTGTCCGAATGTTCTCGATTCTGGCAACGATGCGAGGGACGATAAGAGAAACGACATGAAATAAAGGAGAAATTTTGTATTTCGTCAAACCCCGTTGTTAGGATCGATCCTTGAATTATCCTATTCGGGCGTAATTTTCGTATACGATACAAATCCGATTTAATATATCGAATTTGGCTCTTCGATTAGAAGAGCAAATGTATAATCGGATACTGTTTCCATAGGTACCACGATTTATTAATACGATATATATTCTCCTACGATATTTTTTTTATATGTACGTAGATTAAGAGAAGAGCACATCCTAATGGGTTTTCCGAGAATATTTAAATAACAGAAGCTCTCTTACAAAAATATATTCAAAACTGAACATCAAAATAGAATCTTGCGGAGTAGATTTCAAGACAAAAATACATAACAGCAGATTTTATTTTTTAAGAAAAGATTTATTTGACAAAATATTTAATGTGACGCATAATTAAAAATTATCTAATGGGACGATTTAATTATTAATTTTGACGAATAATTTTAAAATAATGATCTTGCAACAACTTTACCTTAATACAAAAATTTACCAAAGCATTTATCCTTGTCATTCCAACAATAAATCGTAGAATTTGCAACGACGGATTCATAACTTATGTTCTGAAATTTCCGGAATGCGACAGTCTCTTCGCGCGGTAATATAGGGCCGCATTGGAACGCAATTTCACAGACGACTCTGCGATAAAAATTTAGACGAATAAACGATTACGAAACACACATTTCGTTCTTATTCTGCAGATAGAGTTGGAATCGGGAACGATATTGTTTTCCGTGAACTCCGGGCGCGCGTCGAGCTCGATGTACGCCCAATCGTACTTCCGCTTTATATCGAGTGCTATTTTGGATGATTTATCGACGAGGCGCTTTCGTCGCTGCTAGTTCGATATCGGCTTGCTCTCTTTTTTTGTGTCCTCCCTACCGAGCGCTTCGAGAGCGACGCTCTCGATCACTGGCAGCATTTATCCTCACTGCGCAGCTTTCGCCACACACTCGCCTGTCCTCTCTTCTTTCTCTTTTTCTCCGCATCTCTCTCACTTGCTTCTATACCGTCACTCCGAGTGACAAGCCCTTGTCACTTCCTCTCTTCAGCTCGGCTGCCGATCGGTCGACTGCACATTTCGATGTTCGGCCGATTTCAAAAAGAGGGAAGAAGAGGGAAAAAGCGAGAAAGAGAGTAAAAGAACGAGAGAATGACAAATTCGCGGAGAGGAGAAGCGACGTGGAGCCGTATGATCGATAAACTAACCCTTTTGTTTTGTTTGTTTTGCAGATTCCACCGTACCAGTGGCCCTTTGTCTGCTGATCGAGAAAGGACTGTCTGTGGTGAGTGAATTTTTCTTCCAAATATTTTGGTATACATATGTATAAGGGGCGTGCGAGCGGAAAGTGAGCAAATCCAATATCCGGGTAATCGACTGAACGATAGTCGCGCGATACCGCAACTCGTTCGACAAGGGAGGCGTTACATTGTAATTTATTGCCCTTAATAGCGTCGACGCTTTCGCATTGCATCGATTGGAAATAAAAGAATTGGCGAGACATTGCATCAGTAACAGCTTTGTAGAATTTTGCGTACGATTAATTAATTTATTCTCTCGATTAAAAGTGTGCACTGTAATCATTCTCATATTTTTGTTAATGTATGCTGGATAGCATGTCTAATGCAAAGCGATATGGACGCATATTTTAATGAGCATTGCCGATAAAGGAAGGTATTTTTCAATATTTTTTAAATATATGCGCGATATTAATTTCCTTTACTTAAATTATTTTATATTTAACGTAATAGAGCGATTATAAAGTCAATAAAAACTGGATATAATAAACAAGCGCTTTATCAAGATCTGTTCATTTTATCACGAAAATAAACTCATTCGAGTTTTATTATATGAAACCTTAGAAAGAAAGTTCGCGTCTTGAAGGGAAGTTGCTCGTGTGCTTTTTCACTTCTTATTCTTCTTCTTTTCGCACTCGCGGCAGACATCGAGGAGCAATCAAAAATAAAGAGAAAGACAAAGAGAAATAAACATGAGGAACCGAGGGACACATTGCACACTTTTCACCTCCGACAGACTGTTTCTTTTTCTTTATTTTTTTATAAAGATACGGAGACTAAATAATAATGATATGAGGGAGTAACTCGTGGCAAGTAACTTTCTACAACTACAGAGAAAAATACAGAAACACTATCAGGGGAGACATTTGTTGCGTTTTACCCTTCCCCGAGCTCTCTCACTCAGCCTTTTATATCGATGAACTGTCAGGTTCATCTCTGCGAAATATTCCGAAACGTTACATTGTCCGCCTTTTTTGCTAACGATGTAAGAAAAAAAAAAACCCCGTTTCATTCTATTTCACAAACTGTTTTTATATTGTCATATTCGTCTCTTTTATGGGAATTATAAAAAATTATGTATTTATTATTAATAAAATGCATTGATATAGAAATGCAGTATATAAACTTATTTATGCTAGATTTAGTAAAATTCTATATCATAAATTCGCTTATTATAAATAAATTGTGAACTTTGAAACGATGTTTTTTTTTTTACAATAATTACGTCATTAAAACTATCAGTGGTCCTGCAATGGCGTTTTTTACTACCACTCAAACAACCGTCATAATGTCCAAGAATACCGTTTAAAGTCAGCACAGATTATTGGCCGTAACTTAGCCGAAGTTTGCGAACGAATCAATTCGATCGATTTGACGATCCCACGGCTGGTAGATAAGGGCGGTGATATTTTTCCCGGTTGCGAGGGTGAAAGTCGACGCGTACGGTGCCATACATAGTGCTTTATCTGCGCTGATAATGCCGGCGGACAGCAGCGGGATTTTAACGTCGGAAATCTCTCGCACGATGTTCCCTTATCGTCGTGTCGTAAAAGTGATCACCGGCCGACGAAATGCGTCCAGTCATTCTCACATTGTGAAGTCCGTTGATTCCGAGCGTCATACAAAATAGAGACGCATTAATGGACCTTTTATCGTGCATCGTTGTGTGTTTATTCCCTTACGGCGAACATGTTCGTCAGTTATTTTTTTGTGTCACATAGTCCGTTATATAAATGTCAATATAATTACGTTATACCATTATAATAATTTTGCGATGATTATTCGTGGATCGAAAAGTTGTTATGGATCGAGTAACATGCAACGTATGATATGTAATGATGAACGCGTGACTTTTCAATTATTCCGCGCGAAGAATTCAATAAACTTGCAATGTCAGAAATAAAAAAATTTTGAATTATATAAAAATCGAAGAACAAATTGAAATAAGAATATATATATTTAAGATGTATATATTTGCACTTGTATTTTCATGTAAACTACAACGATATGTTTAGGTGATACGCGAATACTTAACGCGTGATGCATTATCAGTTCGATATAATCCGCTATGTCTATCTAAACGTCGAACTCGATTTGTCGGCTTCCTTTTCTGAAACGAAATCCCGTCATTGACATACAAACTCTGGCGATAGGATCGGCTCACGTAGTAATTACCACTCACTGATTAATCGCCGGCCGCTAATTGACTAATAATTCGGCTAATGACGAACGCATAATTACAACGTTGTATGAATAATTCGGCTGACGCGGGGCTCGCGCAGTCTCGTATGAATAATATGTAGCAAATTAATACTCAGAACTAACATATCGCGCGCGTGGATAACTTCTGCTCGCGTTTTCGCATGCATTCGCGATCATTTACGTGATCGCGCTTACATTCGAATGAAATTGTCGGATTTTATTATGCGAGTCGCTCGTGTGCTATTGATTCCGTTTGATAATTTAACGCACAGTTATCTCATGGCACGGAAAACTTATCGGTCACGTTCGCTTGCAAACTGTATTTTTAACTGTTTTGTCAACCATCAACAATGTGATATGCGGCGCATTTGTAGTAAAGATATGATGACTTCTGTGATAAATGTATCCATTTTCAGAATATAGGGTTTTGTCTTTATTCAGCATTTGTACACGCTTGCGCTTATCTTTAGCAAAAAATGGCGCAGATTAATATTTTATGTAACTAAAGAATTATTTTTATTTATTAATTAAAAAATAATTATTTTTATTTATTAAAAGATAAAAATTATATTTATTAATTAAAAGATAATTATTTTTATTTATTAATTAAAAGATAAAGCATTATGATAATGAGGATACTAATCAATTTAAAAATTATTTTGGTAACACTTGAATATTGTTTAAATCACGATTAAGTTTACTGATTTTCAGCAAAAATTTTTTTGTTACTAAAAATTATGTTTCTTACATTTGTATACGTGATAATAAATTCTTGTCATTAATTTCGTCGTTTCTGTATGATACGGTATTAAATCCGTTTTAACATGTTCAAAAGAATACAAAAATTGTGTTAATTCTACTTTTTGTGTGTCGGGAATCTGCGATGTGTATTGCTGCATAAATGTTTAGACGTACGCCGGTCTCCGTAAATTCATGGTATTCTTTTGTGCGACATAATTGGGTCAAGCGCTCCGTAAATATTTGACCGAACAGAAAACGTGCTTTCTGTGTTCCATATTGTTATGCGAATGCTGGGTGATTTCTAAATCGCAAGAGGGTTTTAACCTTTAACTGCGTGATATCGCTTGTTACATATTTTTCAAATTTCATTATTTTAAATATATGTATATGTTATAAGTGCGTGCGCGTTTTTCTACCGGTAAATTTTTAGTTGTTAAATTTTTACAGTTGTTACAAATCAGATTTAAATAATTTTAAAAGACTTGAGTTCTTTGTGTGATATAACTGGTTTGAAAATTCTAAAATTATAAATCTCTTTAATATCTTATCTCCCGCGACTGTAGCTCATTAATTAGTTCAGATTTCGGCAGACAATGTGCTTTCGACGAAGAGAAATTTCTTCTTAACTATCCTCTGAAGATCTCGTGCATTCTTCGCCGGTTAAGTTTCGAAGAAGCTGTAAAACTGCATTCTTTATGGAATCTATTCTAAACCCCTAGGGGGGATAATTAGTTCAGGATACAAAACTTTACGAAGTACGAGGATGCAAATAAGAAGGGCGCTATTGTTTTTGCAGCTGAGGCTGCAATGCGCGACGCAGAAGCGAAAATATTTTCCGGACGAGCGAATGTTTCTCACCGCCAACATCGAGACGTTTGTTTTCGCGCCATGATAACTTGCCGGTGATAAATCACGTTCATGCGATACTTTGTCAAACGGATCCGACAGTGCGTTTAAATAATTAACCTTTTGTTCCAGACGGGTGCGTAATTTTTTATTGAATCCTATATAACAGGCGCGGAGCCAACTGTGCGATCTCACGAATGAAATACCGTGTTTCAATTTTGCGAACGTTGTGATGACGGCCGTGATTTGTACGTTTTTTTGTAACATATTTTATTCTGCTAATTAATCTCGTGATAATCTTACGTTTTGAATATTTAAAGCAATTACGTTTGCACACATACAGGCTTTTATCCTTTGCTAAAGTAATGTTTATTTATAAGCGCTGTTCGTATTTGAATTGGATTCAAGAGTAATCTTAAATGAAAATTAACTTCTGCATGGTTACGATATTTGTCTAAAAATTTTATTTTTATAAAAAGATAAAACCAAAGAATAATTATTTATACTTTTATGTTGAGAATAAAAGGAAAATATTTCATTAATATAATAGATAGTAAAAAATTCGCTTGAATTCCATCAATTCATCATCCACATCGTAACGAGTTACGTAGGTTTAAATAATCCACTTTTGTTATAACGTTTAACTTTTCGTAAATTTTACCGCAGGCCGCCGCGGATTACATCTCGGTTCCGATACATCACGCATACCAACATAGCGATGTGATTTACACATATCCAGAATCCCATAGGTTTTCAACCGAGCACGTTGGAAGCGTAAACAGAAAAATATTTGCTTGACGAAATATAAAATTATAAATATATCAACGCAAAACTTATTTAACTGTAATAATCTTTCATTGTTTTTGCACGATATGTTTTTCATGATACAATGTTTTTCATCACGTTTAATTATTTACATTGACATTTATGCAATTAATAATCTTTTGCGATTATATACACACAAATACATAGGTATATATATATATATATATATATATAAGCTTGCGCGAAGCGATGACTGACAGACTGACACGTAACGTCATTGGTGGATGTTGCGATCAGCGACAATAACTGTATATATGTATGTTTTTATACTAGTTTTTATTTTCTCTTTCTTTATCTTCCTAATTGCTTTTAATTTGCGACAGAAAATTGTACTTACTCTCATAACAGTGTTCATCATTTTAGTTTCTTCGTCATCACTTTCGCATTCGCGATATACACTGCGTGTTGTGTGCAAGTCACTTCCTGTCATAACTTGTGTATCTTTTTATTTTGTGTCGCAGAATATCATAGCTCACGGCCCAGGGATGGTGTTCCACGTCATAAACCTCATCGTGACGGTACTGATGCCGATGGTGGTCATTCACGTGAAGGATTCCGGATTCAGTCTGGGTAAGTGCCATTTTACGTATCGTTTTATCCGCGAATTTTTCGTGCGTGTACTCACAACACGCGATATTACTTATTTCATGGCACCGCGGCAAGGGATCGATTGGAATAACGTACGGAATATGTGTAAGTAATGCCCTCGAGTTATCTCGTTTCGCGATTAGAATAATACTAGCGTCGTCATGCACGTGAAGAGGTGCCGGTTTACGCAGTCACTCACCGCGATTTGAAACTATTCATGACATTCACCAGCCCCGCTTATCGCGCGAATACATTTTTTTCACATGACACATAATTAATTCTCAACCCGCTCACGCACTTTCCTGGTGTATGTATGTCATTCATATGTGTCTGCAAGCATATACAAGAGCATCATTCATAAAAGTGTTAACGCGAGCAAATTCTCGTATAACAGAGTATATAGCTTTTTATCAAACAGCATGTTTTTCTAATTATATTGCGGAATATTGTAATTTATGAAACACTCAAAAACCACTCCAGTGTTATTATTTTCAATAGATTATATATACATTATCATTACGTGAAAAATTCAGGCATATATAGACGAAATAATTAATTTTTAATTGTCCTGCATTTCTACATTCATTTCGGAGTACCACGTTCATTCTCAGAGGAGAGACATATCAAAAATTGCCGTGTCAAAAATTCTATCTAAATGCAATATGTATGGTTATCCGCGCAAATCGATGCATCGGGAAATGCCGCGGAGGATCGTAGAATTCGCATGCAAATGCAATTACTTTGTAGTCTCTATATTACACGCTTTAATTCTGAATTTTTACATAGAAAGCGCGAGATATCGAAGTTTGTTTAATCTCATCTTGGAGTGCTCGTCATCAATTAAATGAGAGATCTAACCAAAATCTTATTTTTTTCCTCACAGATTATATGTCATAGTCTCTTTTTGTTTGAAGAAAAGTAATTAAAACGTGACTGCGTTTGCGAGCACTAAAACAGTAGCGCGCGCTTGTCTAATTAAAAGGATTTAAATTAATTCTCATGGAGCAGACGCACTTCGTAAGCGAGCGATCGATTCGATAGGTGTATTGTCGCGCGCGGCGATCTAATTTCCTTTTTCAATCTGAATAACGAGTAATCACAAAGAAAAGTTAGAACTTTATGAAAAATCTCGCCCCAACTTTAATTAAAAGATCTTTAATCGCAGTCGGCCAAAGACACCGAGCTGTAATAAGTCGGTGTTTTTCCGGTAATCTCGTTCGACATTATATTTATAATATTTCTGTCATTTACATATTTTATATATATTTATATATATATATAAATAATCGAGTAATCATTGATTTGTGAATAGTAAGAGATAAACGAGTTTTGGCGAGTTAAAATGTAAGAAATACATAAATGACGTTTATAGACATTTAGAATATATATTTATATATATATATATATATAATTACAAATAAATAGTCGTGAAAGAGTTCTCACCAGTTTTTCGAACGAAACGAATCGTATGCTCCTTTTGATATTCGTAAAAATATTCGAAGTGAATCTTGTATTGCCAACTTTATACTGTTATCGAGTAGTATCTCTATCGTCCGCTTTTTACGACGTTTCGGCGAGGCCGAAGAAAATATTGATTCCGTCGATATTCGACCGTCACTCGTCTACGATATGGTCGATGGCACGACGAGAGACAAGATTTGCCGATCGATCGCAGTTTGAATAAAACGTGGAGAATGCGGGCTTGCGAAGAATAGTATTGTCAGAACTCGTAGCATCAACAAAGAAAGATGTTTCAATTTCATGAAAGATACATCTTTCTTAACTGTGTGTTCATATAGAAACTCTATATTAGATATTTTCAGTTTTCGATAGATAACCTGATAAATATTCAAAGACACGCACGAAAAAAAATTGGATAAAATTCGAAATAAGCGTTATTTTTTTCTTCAAAATGCGAAAGAATGAATTAATTCTTCATCTCTGTTAGTTTTGCAACTATCATAATTGTCGATGTTAATTAGAAGTTTTATGACAGTTTTATGAAATTTCGACTATAAACATTATATACGAATATTCACGAAAACATTAAGACATTAAATTACGAATATGTAATTTAAAGTTCGTGAGCGTAGAAAGTTTTTAGTCGTTTCTCGTGGTCGCGATTTCATACCAGAGAACTCGCAGATTGAACGAATGACAATGAAACTTCAAAGTTGGATCGAAGCTTTTGAACTTCGACAGGAGAACATATGACCTCCTATCATCGGAGATACAGTGTAGCCGAAGGTGAAGGATCGTCATGCTTCAAACTCCGTTAGATTTACCTCGCTACTACGAAACTGGAAGTGTTACCGTTCTTGTGGATATTGGAACATTTGAAAACTCGTTATCTAAATAATCATGATAGTTAAAAGTTGAATATTGTAAATTGATACGAAGTATAACAACTATATAACAAGGTTTAGGTCTAGAGATAATGTACATATTGAAGATAGTAAAGGAATTAATAATACCAATAATATATATATATATATAAATTAATTGCGTATCATTTGTAATAACAGAAAATATTAGAAAAAAAATAAGCAAAAAAGCTTGATAAAATTTGCAATCTTAACTATATATAAAATATTTGCATATGATCAGAATAAACAAGAAAAGATTGTTTAAAAAGACGCTAGTCAGACACAGGATATAATAGTTGAGAAGAAAACAGTTCTCGGCAAACATCTACAAACCTTTGACGCCCAAGAAATTTTTAAGAGCCTTATTCTTCTTTTATTTTTGCTCGTAAATCGTCGGGGACGGGCATCCTGAGAGAATTCTCGTTGGTGTGAATGCATCTTTACATCCCGGCTCGCGTAAAGACTTCAAGAGACCCCCAGTGTCTACATGAGTGAATATACTTTTGAGTGCACACCCTTGTATACGTCGCATGTTGAGGGGTTGAGCATCCCGGGCAAAAGAGCGACGAGGAATACTACCGGCGATGGAAAGAGAAAAAGAGAGAGGGAGAGATAGACAGACAGACAGACCGAGAAATGAGAGAGAGAGAGAGAGACTTCTTTTGAGAGAGTGAGAATCGTCCGCCCGGGTACTTGAACCAACCAAGCCACTGTACTCCCGTTCGCGAAGCGTACTCGGTTACGGCAAGTTTTAAGAAGCGCTTATGCGGACCAAACTCGTGCGAATCTTTGCCTTTCTCGTTGCGGTTTCTAACTTTCTTCTGCGTTTTTATGTTATCGATATGAAAAGATTTAACGGTGAATTCGTTTTAAGTGGCGACGTATACATTGTTTTCTTTTGTATCGGAAAATCCTTCCTTGATCGATCGTATGCTATAATATTCTTTTTATTGATTATATTATTGTTGTTTATTTTTTACATAATGATAATATGTCAATCTGCAGTTACTAAGGGAATTTCGCTTTAATAAAAAAATTAATTCTATTTTTACATTTACCGATAATTCGCTACTAAATATCTCGTTAAATTTTCCCTGATTTTGCCTGTCCGTTATTTCGACATTGTCCGTTTCCACTTCGATAATTGTCGTTGTCACGTACACTCAGTGCAGCGTTTTTTTTTTTTTTTCTAAACGCGGGTATCGAATGATTTAATTCTCTCGGTCGGGCTTTTCGTCCGGTCAAACCACGTAGTTAAAACACGCGAAATTACAGTGAGAGGAAGGAGCGAAGAGAAGCGCGACATGTAGCACCTTGCCGTCGACTGCCGTAATTACGACGGTCCATGCGAAAACATCGACGACCATCGGACGTTGAATTTCGCTCATTCGGAAATGTTCCTATATCGACTGACGAGCACGTTGCACTTTTTTTTTTCTATTGATACTGCGAAACGTGACACCCGATAGAAACGCGACATGGACCCGCACCTTTCGACCGTCTGGCTTTCTCGCTTCCTCCCCTCGGTCTCTCTGTATACGCGCCTCGTTGTCGCTCTCGAAGCCGCACTCATCCACTCGCATTTTCCCGCGCCGCTCGCGCAATAGCCGCAAACGCAGTAAAAGGCGTCGAGTGTTTACCACAGTTAAGTGGTACCATATTGTCGTATAAAGAGGGCCCTCGTCTTCCGTTTGACGATTGGACGCACATATCGATGTAAATCAATCGCACAATTGTATGATGACGCGTCGAAAGCTTCGTTCACCGGAAATAAAATTATATAAAAGCTATTGTCAATGGCAATTATCCGATTAAGTTGATTAAAGATATATTTTTTTAGATAACACACACATATATGCTATACATAAATATTTTTAGAGAATCCTAAACATATCGAGTTTTTGTCAGAAAACTGCAGTAGAAAAATCGTATAGTGGTCAGACATGCGAATAAAAAACTTTTGTATCGATCTCTAATTAATGTCTCTTTGATTGAAAGACGAACAAATATGATTTGTGTCACATTTTATTCGCTAATGAGATGTACGAAACCATTATTAAATTAATCCAGATTATAAAAATTGGCTTGATAAAAACATGAAAAACTTCTTGCTTATGGTTTATATTCCGTGTTCTTTTTGTTAAAATATATTTTAATTAAGTTCTTTAAACATGTATTTTAATCAATAGAAGTCTTGTATTTGATTTATTCTGATAATACTTTGATTTACGCTATTTTATTCAAGTTCTTAATGACGTAATATTATATGTTAACATAATAAAAATTTAGATCTTTTATTTCTTATTAAATTCGCGATTTCTATTACATATTTTTTATTAAGATTTGAAGTCCCCCAATATTGCTGATATTTTTTCTTGCTTTCGATTATTGACGACTATCCATCTCGTTGTGATAACTCCCATGCACCCGACGCGAGTGCGAATTCAGTCACCCGAAATTACCGGTCCCCCCTCGTGATACTCGCAAATTCTTGCTGCACACTCTTCGCGGCGAGCTGTCACGAGCAAGCGGATATACTCGAACATATAACCCGGGCGTTCTAATAATTCTCTGCCTCTACGCTTTCAATTTCGCAGTCGATCCATAAATTCGCCTCCGTGGTGCGCACTTCGCGCACGCACCTCGCAGCCATGTGTAAAGGTTGGTTCATACATATCCGCGACACGACATGGATTGATGCTGGTACTGACCATGACAAAAAACGAGAAAATTCATATTTATCGATGTTATTATTATCGGAGATGGATAAAAAAAATGTAAGTCCTATCCTATTTTAGTCTCGTGCCGATGACACGCGTTCTGAGGTGTGCTGTACGTGTGTATGGACCTTAAGAGTTTGCATTTACCGGGACGATCTACCCTTTCGGATACGCTAACGTGACGCTGTAACGAGTGCCACGTAAAATCTCGGCGCGACGGCAGCCGCCAGTTGGAAATGCAATATTGCATCTCGCGGAACAAAGGCCGCGGTTGAAACTCTTTCGCGAATTAGGGCAGACGGACGTTTATTCTGCGCGTTTCTTGTTTACGCAATGTTAGCGTTAACGTTTGCGAACGGAAACGTCTTTGCCGTATATTATTACGGTCTCGTGAAGCGATATTTCCGGTTGTCGCGGCATCCGTTTCGCCAATGCTAATCCTAACATGAATAAGTAAATAGGCAAAAAGAATTCTGTTACGTATAAAATCGGTGCTTTATTAACATTTTTATAGCTTTTTGATAACATTATATTTTTCTATATTAGAGGAATGTGTTAAAAATGCTCAATTTTCTTTAAGTATAGACTTAACATAACACTCGAAACACAGATGGAGGGATGAATGTTTTTTATTTCTCCAACAAGATAAATAAAACTCACGGTTCTCGTTTTTTATATGATAATAATACAATGTATGAAATTAATACGATTTTTGAGCTTATTAAATTTGCTGTGGGTATGAGGTTATATATTTGATCGTAATTAGAGAAACGCATATTTTTACAAGCGTCGTTTTATATGCATGCGCGATGCGGTCTTGAGAGGAAGGGTTTAGATGAAGCTCGTCGCGCTTTTCTGACAAGTATGACAGAAGCTGCGCGGAGGTAGAAGCTTTACGTGAAACGGAAATTATGTTCGAACGTAGCCGGAAGCGCGAATAGGCGGACGCCTTTCCGCGAATTTTGAATAACAAATCGGGGTCCGCTACCTAATTCGACCAGACTCCCCCTCCCTCTTTTCTCTGTCCGGCTCCCAAGAGAGAACGGGTCGGGCGGAATAACTACTTCGTTATTATGCTTTAATCTACCGGCGTCTACTTCAGCAAATGAGAACTTCCGCCAGTGAATAACGCGAGAAGTCTGCTTGGGATTAATTTCTGTCCTGTATGCAGTAAATATTTTACGCTTTTCGTCGCGAGCGACGAATCTTTTTTAAGGAAGGAAATACTTATTCGAGGATGATCCTTGATAATTAAACACATTTTCTGATTTAAAAAATGAATTTTAAAAAATACAATTACACGATTCTGACGCTGACATGATTCTAAGTCTTTAGAAAAGTGAACTTGCAGTTGCTTTTTCTCTCATCAACTCACAGCCCCGTTATCAGGTCGCCTTTCCTTACCACATCACCCGCGAACGCCTCGTAGACTCTGGTGCTCTTTGGAATTACAAATTATGCAGCAGCAGTTCTTCGGCGAGAGCCAGTTCTCCTCCGATGAGTTCCACCGGAATTACAAATTGCACGTCCAGACACTCGGTACTCTGTGTACAGAAGGGTCGCGCGGAAGCGCTGAAGGATACTGTTGGTTTAGGCAGGAACGGACGGAGTAGGTTGGAACAAAGATGCGCGAGAGTGAATCAGATTCGAGTTTCTCCCAGAGTCTCGTGCGATCGACGTGGAAAGCTTGACGTGGAAGATTGCTCATCAGAATGTTTGTACCTCTACGAGGGTTACGGGAGGTGCTGGTATGTAAACATGAATTGAGGGAGTGATAAAATGATTGATTTTTCGAAAATAGCACACGGCGTAGAAAATGGATGTGGACGAAATTTCACGGTTGACAATGGCATTCTTTATTTTCGGAAAATGTCCATGAAGATTGGTGCCCAACTAAAGATTTCGTCTGCTATAATCAGCGCTGAATCCGCATACTGAGGCCGCAAACATCGGGGCACTACCATTGTGGAGGAGAAATAGCGAAGCATGAATAAATAATTCATCCTTATCTCGAAGAGCGCTTTGAAGAGATTAATTTGTAATAGAGTACGATAATGAGAGAATTGCTGAAATCAACGATACACATCGAATAATAAACTTTTCTCGCTTGCCTCGATGTTTCATTAATAAAATGTGTTCTGCGAAACTCAGTATATTTTTGCTTAACTAATAAATTTAATTAAAGGAATATTAATTATAAAAAGTAGGCTTTATATATTGATTAATATAATTCAATACAATATAATAATTTTGTGATTTCTATTTTTTAAAATTGGAGATTTAATAAAGACTCCCTTTAATAAGACTCCCTCGACTACTAAAGACTTAAATAAATGCTTATAAAATTAAAGAGTTTTTTTCTTAACTTAAAACTACTGAAGATATAACGGTTACATGGACATAAAAGCAAAAGGGATAAGAGAAAAATATAATATAAAAGCGGTAAATGAAGATACATTAATCCAAGCATTTCTTTATTTTATCACGTAATATAGGCACGTAGTTGTATATTCGCCGAGTTCAAAGGGACATCAAGTCCGTTCGTGATACCGTTAATTTGCTCGAATGCCACTGTTAAACTCGAGAAGCTCGTTCTAGAATTTATAGCAATCAGACGAACCATCGGAACCGTCCCGACAAAGAATGAGAAATATGTTGTGGTATTGATCCATATACTTGTACACTAAGATCACCTTTGACAAGAAAATTAAAAAAGAAGGGAGTTTACAAACACATTCATACATACAGAGCTAGAGGGCAGCAGAAAAAAAAAACGGCAAATAAGGGATACAATTCATCTCGTCGTCTGACGGCGGAGCCTGTTAACGGAGATGCGCAACCAATTTCGTAGATCTCAAACGAGCAGTAGACCCGACGTAGCGTGAAATGTCGCGGGGTAAAGCAAAGAAGATGTCTACGCACACGTGATATTATGTGTGCGTGCAACACCTGTCGCGCTCCAAAATAATCTCCATGTACATTTGTAATCAAAAGATGAACCGAACTTTTGTTACTGTTTGTTTACTTTAGTGATAAAATATATAAGATATAATTTTGTTCTTTTTATCTCTAATTGTATTTATATTATAAATAATATAAATTGTTATATAAAAAAAAAAAACAGAAATTCTTATATAAAAACAGATATATTGAATCTTTGTAAGCGTAAGATTCTTTGCTTTTGAATAACATCAGCGTTACATAAAAATTACAGAGCATGTATGCACTGATGCTATTATGTAAGATAATCCGGTTAAAATTAGGCTACGAGATTGGTTGCCGCATGGATAATGCGGAGAGAAGCATGCTTGCGCGCGTTACAACAGGGACTTCGATGTCGCGGGGAATTCTGTGGAAATGAACGACTCGTTGGTGGATTTCGTGGGTTCGAGTTTGCTGAAGTGAACCCGCTTTTGCCGACGCAACGTCACGGAGAATCACGTCGAAATTTCAGTACACGTAGCCCGTGATGATCTTGGAATATTAATACCGACGGCTATGGCATTGAATTACATTGTTTAATATCATACCGATAGTTTTTAGAATGAAAACTTCCATTCGTAGATTTTTTTAAATATTTTAATGCCGATGTCAACAAAGTTTGATATTCTTAAGTCACTTTGTCGTCGAGATAAATCACGTTACATAACTGTGTGTGCATAATTTTACTATTATAAAAAACTTAAAAAATATATTCGAAATCCGAAGAAACTTCTCTGCTTGATTAACTTAAGTTGATTACTTGGAAAATTGATAGAGGATGAATGAAGTCTACAATTTGTATGATTCGCTCGAAATACGAAACATCTATAAACTAGAGATGTTTCTCCATATTCCTCTCTTACTCTTGCTCCGAACCATCTACTAAAACTTCGAATTAGGAGTTACGTTCAATCTGGATCCTCCACGCATTGTTTCGACGTTACATCGGCGTGCCCCGCGAGTTGCGGCCAAATGCCGTTCGCCTATCCTTGCGAATTCTACAGGATTCTTTTCCGCCGCAAATATCCGAGCGGGCAGTAGCATAGTGAGGATGTCTCGAGAGCGTCTCGCGCGAGAATAGCCCGAATTTCCGCAGGGTTTCGGGTCAGGCCAAGAACGTCGTACCGTGAGTGTTTCGCGCTGCGGATGCGAATGGTGGCTGGATCTCTGATCCTGCGGATAGCGGCCAAGCCGTGACACGATACATCGCGTGAACAATGCACGAGTGCGGTCACTCCCGCGATTCTGGCGTACATTCGAGCGTCTTTACAACGTCTCTGAAGCGTTCCAATTAACGCTTCAACTCCGGACGACTTGTATATCTTCTCCGTTAGGAAGAGAACTTGATGCGTTGAGATAATGGCAAATTCAATTTTGCGAGATTTTTTATTTTGGGAAATATAATTAAAGGAATTTTGCATTTTTTATTTATATCATTTTTTTTATTCGTTAGCTTAATTATACTTTATGCTGACTTATGTAAATAGAAATTATAAATTTGAGCGATACGTTGTCGTAGCCCGTGATGATCTTGGAATATTAATACCGACGGCTATGGCATTGAATTACATTGTTTAATATCATACCGATAGTTTTTAGAATGAAAACTTCCATTCGTAGATTTTTTTAAATATTTTAATGCCGATGTCAACAAAGGGTGATATTCTTAAGTCACTTTGTCGTCGAGATAAATCACGTTACATAACTGTGTGTGCATAATTTTACTATTATAAAAAACTTAAAAAATATATTCGAAATCCGAAGAAACTTCTCTGCTTGATTAACTTAAGTTGATTACTTGGAAAATTGATAGAGGATGAATGAAGTCTACAATTTGTATGATTCGCTCGAAATACGAAACATCTATAAACTAGAGATGTTTCTCCATATTCCTCTCTTACTCTTGCTCCGAACCATCTACTAAAACTTCGAATTAGGAGTTACGTTCAATCTGGATCCTCCACGCATTGTTTCGACGTTACATCGGCGTGCCCCGCGAGTTGCGGCCAAATGCCGTTCGCCTATCCTTGCGAATTCTACAGGATTCTTTTCCGCCGCAAATATCCGAGCGGGCAGTAGCATAGTGAGGATGTCTCGAGAGCGTCTCGCGCGAGAATAGCCCGAATTTCCGCAGGGTTTCGGGTCAGGCCAAGAACGTCGTACCGTGAGTGTTTCGCGCTGCGGATGCGAATGGTGGCTGGATCTCTGATCCTGCGGATAGCGGCCAAGCCGTGACACGATACATCGCGTGAACAATGCACGAGTGCGGTCACTCCCGCGATTCTGGCGTACATTCGAGCGTCTTTACAACGTCTCTGAAGCGTTCCAATTAACGCTTCAACTCCGGACGACTTGTATATCTTCTCCGTTAGGAAGAGAACTTGATGCGTTGAGATAATGGCAAATTCAATTTTGCGAGATTTTTTATTTTGGGAAATATAATTAAGGGAATTTTGCATTTTTTATTTATATCATTTTTTTTTATTTGTTAGCTTAATTATACTTTATGCTGACTTATGTAAATAGAAATTATAAATTTGAGCGATACGTTGTAATCACGATGTATTCCGAATTTTTAATAGATTAGTTACGACATTCGAGAATTGCCTCGAAAGCGGAAATAGCATTACGATTGTGCGTTCGCGAAACGGATGGTATTTTGTACATTTTGCTTGTGCGAGACTAAAAGCGCGCTGCAGCGTGTCAAAAAGTCACAGAAAAATAACATTTTCGACCGGAGATTGAAAATATGGAACGGGAAATGGGGATGGGGTAGAATAAAAACGAGTTCGATGCGCTTGCGTTGGTTGTTCAAGAAGTCTTCCTTTTACGCCAGCTCCGCCAAAAGAGAAACACCCTTCCATTACAAAACGACGAGTCCGATCTGGCGTTCTAGAGTCTATTGACTGCTTGGCAAAAGATAGCGCTCTTTCCCGATAACGTGCGTGTGCGTTCTCCGGTGAAACGCGAATGCGCGCCGACTGCCAGCAAAAGTGCGTATCGCATTAATATCATATTGCAGTTTGAGCTCGATATCACGTCGATAGTAAAGAATCATATCAAATTTATATTGTGCCGGCATTACAGTAATATTAAATGCCGTAACGCTTTATAAATTAATCAAACGAAAATTGATTAGTTAACTTTTGACATCCGCAATAAAATCAAATAAACAACTGGAGTCTTGATCTCTATGTTTATTATTTTTAATCATTTTAGGCATCGAATCTATCATTCTGTCGAAAAAAACTTGTATAGAATAGCCAATTGCAAGTCTCGGTGGCAAGATTCTGCGCGCAGTAGACATGCGTGTAGATGTGCTTGAAACGAATGCGTGCCGTCTGCCAAAATCCTTCTTCACGTACGGTAGCCCGGCGAGGTGATTACATCCCTGTGCCAACTGGATACCGTGCCAGAATCAGGGATCTTGAAAGATCGGGGGATGGCGATAGAACGAGCGAAGAAATTGTCAGGACATAAGTAGGGAATTACACGTGCCGAGTGAATTATGAGCGGCGATCGGTCCCGAAATACATACGCCTGTATAAAAGGTAAAAGGCCCCCGAGACGACAAATCGGGGAACAAATTTATCGCTCGCATCCGGCCGGATATCGTCGAAAATAAAGAGCTTTGCCACTCGCATGGCACCGCTCGAGGGAGAAACTTACGTTGCGTCGTGAATTGTTTGCGACTTCTTCGCGGACATAACATAAACGGCCGGATATTTGTGCAGATAATAAATTATCTTAATCGATGTGTCTTTAGAAAAATATTTCTAAGTGGCAATGAGAAATGATTCTTATTTGATAACTTATATATAACTTTTAACATGTAATTTTGAGCTTTTTATAAAATTGAAATAAATTGTCTTTATGAATTAAACTTTTTAAAGAGGAACTGGATGGATCAGCTACGTCAAAGTGTGTGTGTTAATAAATTTAATACATTTCTAATACAAAAACTCACGAAAAAAAATTTTTAATTTTTGAACCTCGAAATGTTTTAGATTTATTAACTTTTAACATTGTTGATCCGTCTAATTCTTCTTTTAGTTCATGATTAGAAATTTTAAAACATTAAATATTTTAAGATAATGATATCTGCGATACGAATCTATATCGATGAATATTAAGTTTATATGTGTATTCGTGATAATGCAAGCAAAAATGGAAAGATGAGATAAAATTTGAATATGACAACCAAAATCTGTTGAAAATTATTTTCTTTACAATCGCAAAAATAGGAAGTTTTCGAAATTACATATAATTACCTTATTTCATAACTATACGTAGTTTTATTTAAATTTAGCGAAAGGTTGGGGCCAAAATAAATCATAGCGGTTTTCTATTACTATGTAATAGTAACAAATAATTGATTGATGCAGTTTTAGTTTTTATACAATTATATCTGCATAAATCAAATTTTGCAAATACAGATTTTACCCGTGATATATGGCATGATTAATTCTAGCGCGTTAGTTAAATTTACTAAAAATGCACGGGTGTAGCCATTTATAAAATATGGACTTGATTAAATCTGATAAAAAAATGATTGATTAATTATAATCATTGAGATATATGAAATATTTCTCTTTGATTATTAACAGATGATTCTTAATTTGCAAGAATTAAATTATTATTTTGCCGACAATAAAAGAACTAAATATAAACATATTATTTACTATCTATTTGAAACAGATCTAAAAAAAATCTTGTCGTTCCTAACAAATCTAACAGAGTCCGGCGAATAATATTGATAAATAAATATCACAGTATTCGTGCAAGTCAGAGTCTCACGGTTTATCGATTTTCAAGCAGCGTGTTAGTTGCGATAGTCGAGAATCGAAATTGCGCGAGATATACACGAAGTAATTTCGCACAGTGCGAGATATAGCTGTAAATACCGTTATCATGTTGCTTTCCCGTTTCCATCGAGATGGCTTCGAGCTATGCCCGTGACACATCTCGCTTCTGGTAACGCATTGCACAGAATTATACGCTCTGCCGTTTACCGATATAATTATACGCCTGCCAAACACCGCAAAGTTTCGACGTGCCGAAAATTTGTAACACGCAACTTTACTTGGCAAACTGATTTCGGCCTTCATTCACGAAAGTTGAGCGCCCACGCTAATTGCGTATTGTTTTATTAAATTAATGCGCGAGATATCTCACTGCCGGATTAAATTAAGCTCCTTCGGCAATAACTCCAGACTGATACATTCATCGAAGAACACGGTAAAAAGAGCGATGAGATGCGTATAGAGAACATATGTCGAAATAATTTTATGTTTTAATAAACAGCGGAAAATGTAGAAATTTTTAGCAAGTATACAAACTCGAAATCATTCGTTTAATAATTAATCAAGTCATGTTTTTGCTTTAATTATGCATGTTTTGTTGCAGTTGTAAATATCTTTCAAACACTCCCTGGAATTTGTTAACGTAAAGTTGTACATTTTATGCGAAACTGAACCTAATATCGGATCGCATAATTTGAAACGTAAAGCTTCCTATCCCCGGCTCTCCAATTTTCACGCACATCGGCGTGCAATCGGGAAACGCGTGGAATCGAAAATGCAGCGCGGCGGTCTCCGATTACGATCGCGTCAGAAATATACCGTTTCACCGTAGCAGACAACTCGATCCTCTTTTTATCATCCTCTTTCCCGGTACTTTTTTCCGAGAGCATCGATTTATATGTCGGCATCGGCTCGGAAATGTATCGGGCGTTGCAGTTTCGCATCTCCACGCGTTGTCACGCCAAGTGCAATGCGCACGCGATGCAAAAACGTGCGGCAGCCGTATACATTGTTCGTCTCGACGCGGACTTTCGATACCGCCTGACAAAGGAATTAATCGAATTACATCGACGGGAGAAAGAATATCGGCTTCTGAAATGGAATGCGCCCGCACGTGCGCGAGTATCGCGATATAAAATACGTAGTCGCTCGGAAATGAATTCTAAGCTTCATCTCTTTGTCACTTCCCATCATATATCAGATAGTACGAATTGCCACAGACAATTATTTATTAGGAAAAATCGCGAGAGCTATAAGTGTTATTTAGCGATACGCAATGAATGCAGATGGCGAATATTAACTATGGAATATATTGGACCAGAAATTCCCACTCTCTTCCAACGTTTCATCAAGAGATTTAATGGTCACAATCCCCGCGTTTAGTTTACATAATATGTGATAATCAAATACGACAACAAATTTTCTTAATTCCACACGATTATACTCTTATTGTTAGTTCTTACATTCATATAGAGAAAAAAGAAAGAGAAGCAGTAAAGGTGAAGAGTAGAATAGTGAAAGAATTCCCTGGGGAACAATAGCGGCCGAATTGGGAACCGATGTATTACGTCGAAAAACAAAGAACAAAATACCAGTTTCTCGGTAAGAGAACGAGTTATCTTGCTTGATAAGATTCTTCGGTGAGTTTTATTGTAGATCGGTACCCCGCATGCGTTTGTAAATTCACACCGAGTTCCATTGTGCTCGCTCGTGTTGGTATAAAGGATGAAAGCTGAATCCCCACGATCGCAAATGCATCTCAAGAAGAACGTGGTCTACAGCATAGCTTTTCGCGCTCGTCACCAGATAATTCAGCAAATTGCTTCGTTTCAGCTGACGCGTGGAGATGGATTCTAATCGAATGGCTTTTCTTTCACGAATCGGGATGCATTTGCACATAGAATAGCGTTGAATGCGTCTAAACTATGGCGGGATTAACGTCAAAAGATGAAAAAAATAATGCGACGAAGAGAAAGTTGTGCGATATAAGAATGAAAAAGAAAAACACTATGAATTTTATAATTAATATTTGCATAATTGAAACGGTTTACGTGAATATATTAATACATTATCCGGTAATTCCAGTTTTGTATCCATATAACACTTTCACGCTAAAATGATAAGTGTATGATTAAAAAAACACAAAAAGAATAATATATGATTTATCTTCAGATAATTTTTATCTCTTAATCCATTGATAAAAATCGGTTCAATATTTTATCGTTTTTTTTCTTCCCCTTTTTCCCGACATGTCTGATACGAAAAATGCGAATTGATGCATTTTGATTAGAAACTATTTTCGCGTGAATTTCGAAACGAAAAAGTCCACGATGCTTGAGCTTCGCAGACGAGAAAACGTATCGCCGAGTGTGTCTTCCGTGAAAGAAAGTCTTGATCATTGATCTGACTTTTTCTTTTATACTTGCCGTGCGCACGGAAGCGTGCACGATGAAATTCGCCGGGGAATGTTATACCAAGCGCGGTCTCGCTGGAAATTGTGTTTCGCTGTTTGTTCCTCCGTCCGTTCAGGAGCTGACATTAATTTAACCTTGTACGAGGTGTATCTAAAAAGTTACGCCAACGCGAGCGCGAAGCAAAGACAGATGACGTTTGCAGAGAACTGAATTCTTACCTCTCGCTGTAACATAACACAGCGCGTGATATTTGAAAAAAAAAAGGTAATACAAATATCCAATAAAAATGCTCCTTTGCGTTACTGACGAATATTGAATGGATTTAAATCTTATTAGCATTGTTAGCTCAATACAATATTCTATGTGAAATTTCTATTTTACTAAATTATATGTTAAGAAATAATGAAAGAAGGGGATTATATCTGTTGTTTCATCTCTCCGAGATAATAGAAAGACTTTTATTTTATTTAGAACCTCGCGATAACAACAACTCTCGATGTTATTATAGAGCGTATCAGAGTTCAAGATTTTCTAAATTTCCAGTGATGTTAAATTCTGCAGTTACACGAATTTGATTCAAAGTTTTATAGCACGCTTCGGGTCTTGTCGACATGAAATGTCTATGGAGAGCGAAAGGGCCGAAAATGGGTTGGCGAGGTCGGGAATTGTGGGTCTTGAGGTGCACCAGACGACAATAGTCCACCGGCGAGAACTGGCAATTTCTCAGTTCGGCGAACGGCCGTGGAAAATTGAGGAACTATTTTCACACGCGGTACCTCACCCCCATCGAGCCACCAATGGTAGCGCAATGCACTCCCGTCGATATCTCTCGACCATACAGGGTGCACCGGCGCGATAGTCTTGCTCACCGCTATCGGCAGGGTATTTCGTCGCGAGAATTCTCTTTTTTTGATATCAAGTGAAATATAGCCTTCGTCGAACATGCGGAAATTTAATGACTTTGCGAAGAGTGAAAAGTAATCATCCCGTCGAGCTTTACCGTACTTTTGGGAGACGTTCGAAGGGTGTCCGTCGTGTTTGCACTAAATAACTTTGTAGAACGGCTTACAGTGTCGACGAGACGGTGAGCTCTGTTTAATTCCAGTACTCTTCGGACGAAGAAATATACCCTCCTGTCGAAGCAAAACAAACAAGTAAAAATAAATATTTGAAAAATTATGTATCTTTCGAAAAGAAAAAAGAAGACTTTTGTATCTTTGACACGATCTTTTTAAAATGGAAGAAAAAGAATATATCATGAAAAAAAAAGGGAAATACTGATTTACCCCTTTTTCCCGACATGTCTGATACGAAAAATGCGAATTGATGCATTTTGATTAGAAACTATTTTCGCGTGAATTTCGAAACGAAAAAGTCCACGATGCTTGAGCTTCGCAGACGAGAAAACGTATCGCCGAGTGTGTCTTCCGTGAAAGAAAGTCTTGATCATTGATCTGACTTTTTCTTTTATACTTGCCGTGCGCACGGAAGCGTGCACGATGAAATTCGCCGGGGAATGTTATACCAAGCGCGGTCTCGCTGGAAATTGTGTTTCGCTGTTTGTTCCTCCGTCCGTTCAGGAGCTGACATTAATTTAACCTTGTACGAGGTGTATCTAAAAAGTTACGCCAACGCGAGCGCGAAGCAAAGACAGATGACGTTTGCAGAGAACTGAATTCTTACCTCTCGCTGTAACATAACACAGCGCGTGATATTTGAAAAAAAAAAGGTAATACAAATATCCAATAAAAATGCTCCTTTGCGTTACTGACGAATATTGAATGGATTTAAATCTTATTAGCATTGTTAGCTCAATACAATATTCTATGTGAAATTTCTATTTTACTAAATTATATGTTAAGAAATAATGAAAGAAGGGGATTATATCTGTTGTTTCATCTCTCCGAGATAATAGAAAGACTTTTATTTTATTTAGAACCTCGCGATAACAACAACTCTCGATGTTATTATAGAGCGTATCAGAGTTCAAGATTTTCTAAATTTCCAGTGATGTTAAATTCTGCAGTTACACGAATTTGATTCAAAGTTTTATAGCACGCTTCGGGTCTTGTCGACATGAAATGTCTATGGAGAGCGAAAGGGCCGAAAATGGGTTGGCGAGGTCGGGAATTGTGGGTCTTGAGGTGCACCAGACGACAATAGTCCACCGGCGAGAACTGGCAATTTCTCAGTTCGGCGAACGGCCGTGGAAAATTGAGGAACTATTTTCACACGCGGTACCTCACCCCCATCGAGCCACCAATGGTAGCGCAATGCACTCCCGTCGATATCTCTCGACCATACAGGGTGCACCGGCGCGATAGTCTTGCTCACCGCTATCGGCAGGGTATTTCGTCGCGAGAATTCTCTTTTTTTGATATCAAGTGAAATATAGCCTTCGTCGAACATGCGGAAATTTAATGACTTTGCGAAGAGTGAAAAGTAATCATCCCGTCGAGCTTTACCGTACTTTTGGGAGACGTTCGAAGGGTGTCCGTCGTGTTTGCACTAAATAACTTTGTAGAACGGCTTACAGTGTCGACGAGACGGTGAGCTCTGTTTAATTCCAGTACTCTTCGGACGAAGAAATATACCCTCCTGTCGAAGCAAAACAAACAAGTAAAAATAAATATTTGAAAAATTATGTATCTTTCGAAAAGAAAAAAGAAGACTTTTGTATCTTTGACACGATCTTTTTAAAATGGAAGAAAAAGAATATATCATGAAAAAAAGAGGCAATACTGTATTAAAAAATAAATGACATATTTAATCACATTTTTTGGGGCTTTTTAACTTTGAAAAATTCATAAATTTTGATTTTTCAGAGAGCAAATTTCTCTCATTCTGTTAGAATTAAACGAATAAATGGATTGATACGACACTTCACTCAACCTTGACCCGCTCAGCCTATATCAGAATTCTTTTTTATGAGAATAACAAGATCTGGACTAGATTGTGGTCTCTCTACCCGGTAGATCCGTCGTGTCGCTTTGCAACAGACCGTATACGCGCGTGAAATATATATATGCGCGTCACGACATTTGGCAATTACCTCGGCATGTACGAGCACTCGATACGCGCTTATAACGTCGCCGGTTTGCCCGGGCGAATACTAGTGCGGACGACAAGCCATAAACGGTATAAGCGGCAACGAACGGCGGTACTAAAACGCGTCCCGAGACGCGTTTTGACTGTCGAACGCTTAATGCAATTTGGCAGTCGAACAAGATCAAGAGGTGGAGGAGACCCCGGAAAATACTTTAATTTTATTAAATTTCCCACTTTATGGATTCCGACATCTATCATTTACATTTGGTAAAAATTCTTTGTTTTCTTCAGGCAGTTTTTATGAGAATGATGTGCGTGTCTTGTCCGACGATGGGGGGAAGCGCCAAAACAAGAAGCGGGAAGAATTACGAATGGCAAACTCGTTGTCATACAGAGTGTACTCTGAGGGATAGTCTTCATCGCTTTGCAGTGTATGTTATAGTTTAGCTGGCGTGCCGCGGTCCTGCGAGGGCGGCAAATACACGCACCGGCGCATATTTCGCGGAAGTGCTTTGCCGCTTTCGTGCATTGCTGACGAGCATGTATACATTAACGAACGATACCATCGCCGTGTAATATTTGCTTCGGGCTCTCCCGTTTCCCCATTATCGCTCGTCGATGTTGCGGCCACGCAGAAGGGGGGAAGAGGGAGAGAGAGCTGTCGCTTTCGATCGCTTCAACGATTGTGATTTGCGCCGTCGCTACCGTCGTTGTTGCCGATTGTTGCATATAACCACGTTCTGTTTATCTATTATTTTCCTGTTCGATAGTCCGCAAACTAATTTCAACAAAGTGAATGACGGTACGCTTGTCCCCGACGATCTATCACGATGCTTAATTTTCTTTCGCAATCAATATTTTATCTCCCACCTCGTCGTCCTGGTGTGTCCTGAGGAATTAATAGCGCGAGTACGGATATAAATCTTCGCTGACACCCTAGGTACAGGTAAATGCAAGTCAGGGTACAGGTAGAGAAGGGTGAGCGCGCGTATAAAAGCGAAAGCGGCGATAGAACGGTTTCGTTCTATTGAAATTATGTCCTTCCATCTGTGCGGAATCTCATCATCTCATCGGGATCGGGATGACTTGATAGCAGACGCGATTTAATTAAGATACGAACAATCCGGAACGCGAAAGAGGCCCACACGTCCGATGGAAATATCGGAAAATACGAGGATCGTGCCGGCGTCGCCTTCGTCATCGTGTCGGCAGTTTTCCAACGACGCGATTACCGGCACCGCATAATAATAACGGACATTCCCGGGATTGCAATGGGAATATTGGATAGATAATTAAACGACAGTCGGCCATTTATACAAAAGTGTCGTGGAGAAATCTACGGTCGTTATATAAGTCGTGTATGCAGAGAGATGAAAAGCTATAGCGATTGTGTGATCGGGATTATGCGTATATATTGATACGAAAAAAAAAGAATAGGATATTGCTCTGGAGTTTAAGCGACGAGATTCACAACGAATGTGTGTATATACATGAAATATTTAAAAACAAAAATATTAACTTTATGATGTTTAAAATATCTCGCTTTTAATACTACTTCATGGTTTGTTGTTTCAGTTGGTGCGATGTACGTGTGCATGCTATACGCTATACTCTTTCTAAAGTTATGGTCGTATATACAAGTGAACATGTGGTGCCGTTTGAGTAGCCGAAAGAAAACCACGCAAGGCAGAATGAGACGTCAGTTGTCCTACAGTAATCTTCAATGTAAGTATAAAAAGTGATATATATATATTATAATATCTTTACGGTATTTTATTAGTATTATATATTAACGCGTTTTATGCGTGCATATTTTTTGTGCGTATATCTGCAACATAAATTTTGATCAGAAGACTAAAGATAAAACAAAAGGATGGAAAAATCTTTCTTATGGCGTTTTTATATACTAGATATTTACGATTTATTTTATGTATACTTTACGTATCTCCGCTATATCATTGCTTCAACGCATACGAATGACTATTTTTTATGTAACATGTTGTCTGCCGTATGCTTTTTTTTTTTTTTGCGGAGCTGTGATGCCGTAGTACGGTTCACCGATGCTGTCAGTAGTTAACCAGGATTTTCGCTCGGGCGGAAGTTGACGGCATAAATCTTCGTCATTACGTACATTTGCGCTTATACCTATAATATAATGCATACATCCAAGTAGTGCAAACACGTTATACGAATCAGTAATCCACTGCATTCGCGGTATTTGCACTCTCCTGAAGGCGCATGCACGTATCATTGTGGCATACAATATATATGTATACGTGCGATTCGTTTATGAGTGTGCACCTGATTGTGCGAATGTATACCTACATATATGCATGCAGAGTGTGGAGTAGAGAGAAATAATTTCCACCAAATTTAAACAGCCGATTTCTCAGGTCTGCCTAGGTTTCCGGTGCCGGACGCACTGCGGTCGATATCGATTATTCAGATGCGACCGACAAAGTCAAATTATATATGAGCGGTCTTTCCCCAATAAACTCACCGTGCGAAGTATTAAACCTTCTTCTCTACAACCGTAGCGACATTAAAGCAGCGAGTCGGTGCGTTTGCACTTTTAATCGTGATTGCGCAAACACGTCCGACGTGACGGAGTTGATTGGCGCGTGTACGTCGAATGGATTCCGATCGCGTTTAGATCAATGCGCGATGATTTATACGATGTCACGTGAAGCTTGTTTTGTACGAGAACAAAAAATTATCGAAAATAGTCAGAACGTCAAAATAGAGATTACTTGAAATTTTCAAGTTTTTTATCTCTCGATGCATGCTCTAGATTAATTTTAAAACAAAAAATATTTATTAGAACTTTTTGATATTTTTGAATATATGAGAAAAAGCGAATCCGGATGGGCTTTCATATACAGATGTGTGCGTATGCCGTTGATTGCAAAAATACGAGTGCGCGATAAGCAAGGTGTTTACGCTTCATCGAAGCGAGAATTTTCTCATGAACGCATAATTTTCCAACCTTCCTCTAAATTTGGCTGCTTGCTAGCATCCAGAGTTTCTCCGCACCGCGTTTCGCGTTCGAAAATTAAGATGGATATTCTCCGATATGGACACGCGCGTATATTCGTGTTCGGCGTTTTATTCGCAACTAATTAGCCCGTTATCCGCTCGGCCGATCTGCATCGTCCTCTCGTCGAGTAATATCTTAATTACGACGCAAAAAGTGACGTAGTTTGATATAATTATCGAGAGCCCATGTTCGCACAACGCTTGGACGCTCATCGCGAGGCGACCGATGTGACGACAACCTGGCCGATCGATCGATAGACAAATGGAATCAACAAAAGCCCGCCCGCGGGACTCCGTTATTACGACCACGAGCTTCGTATAATCTAGCGCACCGTGTGGACGCCGTGTAATTTTCGCTCTCTCCGCCTAACCCGGGTTCCTATAGCGTCGTCGTATTATTACGCCCGTAATGACGACGTAGAACCAGCCGCGGAGCCTGTAACCTAGCCGCGTATACGCATCGTGAAGGCGGGGCACTCTTCGCGTTTTTGTTCGTTACGGGTCGATCGATCATGCGAGAAATGAAGCTTCGTCGGCTTTCGCCTTTCCTAGCAAGAAGCCGGGAACTTCTCCTTTATTCCCCGGTACATCCGCACAAAAGTTTATATCTCTTGTACTTTAAATAATGTGCATACATCGAATTTTCCTCTAGAAAATCGATTATTTTAATGTAATAACTTTTAGTGAACGGAAAGATGAATAAAAAATAAACCGTAGTATACCCGGTACGTTGATCACAGATATAAGAATAAATGCGATTCTTAAAGCTAGTAGGATAAGCTGGAAAAATAAAAGGGAATCGGTACTTAATTTAAGAGAGTACTAGAGTTGAAAGAAAAATGGATGGTGTCGATGTCGTTCTTAGGTCTGCGTCGCGTCGAGGATGCAAGACAATTTACGAGTCTGCAGGATTGCGTGATCAAAGATCGCAGGCAATCGTGTCGAGCGGCAAAAGTCTCTTCTTCCTTCTTTTTCGGCGATGCCGGTGCTTAATTTGTGAGACTTCTCATTCGAGCGGCGTCCTCGTAAGGTTGCTACCTCTTCTTCCACCCTCCACGTTACCTCTGCTCCTCGATATCGATCCCTTTTTTCGAGCCCGTCGTTCGTCCGTCGCGCCAGTTTCGAGATATATGAACGAGGGTGGTCTTAAACGCGAGGCATCCCTTGGCACAAAAGACGAAATTACATCGGCCCTCGAGACGCCCTCGGGCCGAGATTGAAAAAAATAGAAATTACACCCGTCGCGAACGGAAGCTCGCTCGATTCCGCCACATCCCCACGAGACTTCCTCCTTCTCCCCGATACAACCACGATCTCCGATCTTCTTTCACCCTTCTGCGACTATCCACGGACGTGATGGAAGCCGCTAAGGAGACCCGAGAGCGCAGGTAGGCGGATTTTACGCAATCGGAGAACGCAAGGTTGACCTTCGTCATAACGTCTTAAATTTTTTACACACATACACGCGCGCATTTCCTTCCTTGTCGGATATAATCTCTTATTATTACTATAGTTAATTTAAAATGTTAAAAAAAAGAAAGTAAATATATATACAAATATTATATATATATTTCATTATTTATTTCGCTCAAATTTGCCGTACAAGCTATTGCGAATCCAATGGTTACTCGATTAGTGACGTTACTGAAGACACTTGATTGCTCACTTGATTCTGGTTTACACATGTATATAGCGTATAATTATTATTGTGTATTGTACATCGTGTTGCTAGTAGTATGGCACATTAATACAAGGACGTCGCGTTACGATGCAGCCAAGTCACTTCTCGGCCATATTGTGATAAAGAATGTCATGCTCCGTCAAAAATGTGTCAAGGAACATCTATTGCAAGACAAAGCCTATCCCATTAGAGAAAACGATAAATTTTATTGGATCTGACGCTATTCTATCAGCATAAACATTAAATGAAGCATGCATAATCTTATTTATCTGCAAACAAAAAGTACGTGGCTTTTCATCTCTTATTATTTTAAACTATTATTACATAGCGAATTATATTACAAACCAAGCGATATTAATAATTTTTATTTGTAATTCTACATGTCAATAAAATTGGTAAAAGATTCGAGTATTTATATATAATTGATCAATCGGAAATACTTCGAATAAATACAAACAGTTTCTATAAGTCGAGAAAAGAACGGTTTGTAATTAATAATCCACCGAAAGAAGAGCGAAAGAGAGAGTAAGGGTTCACTGGTGTGGTAATCGGAGATCACAGGCTCGATTAAATAAATTTACGTGGAACATTAACGAATCATTAAATCGTTTCCACGTGCTTGTGCGCAATCATGCACTCGCTAACTTTGTATATTTGGACATTCGCCGAAATTACATTGCAATTTTATTATTTCTACCAGTGAGTATGCACAATTCACGGTGTGTTTCATTCAAATGTCCTCTTTACTTGCGTTTATATTTACCTGCAATTTTATCGCGATATATATTATAATATATATAAATATAAATATAGATATACAATCATTGAAGATTAAAATTATTTTGTATCTTTCTTTTTATTACTCGAGAAATGTTTGTAAATGATCGCAAGAACGGTTGACATGCGTCTTGGACGATATTTCTGTAACCAAAAATTTTTTGTTCTGTGGTATGATAATGGATCTCGAAGGAAAAAGAAGGAAAGAAAAGGAGCAACGTTTATTTCAGATATATTAAGCTGTCTTCCAAACCAAATTATCAGAACATAATAAATCATATATGGAATTAACTTGTAAATTTTTTGCTTGAAAAAGTAATTTTTTTGCTCCAACTATTAAAAAGTTAAGAGGGCTAGATAAGTTAAGAATATTTGTTTATTTCGTTATAAGAACGGAGGAAAAGTGGAGCGCGACGAAGTAAATGGGGAGCACGAGGAATTTAATTTGGTCGAATTCTTCTACATTTATTACGTAGGGATGTAGAACGCGACGTCGGAGCTCTCGGTCGTCGACATGGACGTCGATCGGCGTTGCGGGGAACGAGCCGCGAGTAGTACAAAATCCCGATGTCGCGACGCAACCGAGATCGTCGAGTACGAGCAGCAGCATCAGCGCGGCGCGGCTCGACAGTCGGCGCAACCCGGGCTTATTTGAATTCCAGATTGGATTATTCATCGGATTTGGATAATTGAGGGGATTCTATCAGTTACTGGTCCGCGTCGGGGTGGAATTAGACGCGCAGATGGGAATCCACGTGCTTAGCGCGGCGCTGAGGAATTCCGAGCTTCCCGACCGAGGAAATCGCGCGAGCGTTCGGTTTTGTTGTTTAAGGACAATCTGAGAGAGACTCGAGCTCGAGCGATTGTACAAAAGAAAATGTAGTTATGAACTTTTTAGAAGAGTTTTCTAGAAACTCTTATTTTAATTTTTAACGGACTGCGATCGAGTGTGAGCATTTAGAACGTTAATCCTAAAAGTATATTATTCTTTGTAAGATACTTAGATCTTATTAGAGTCTAACATTTTATTATAAATTTTATCTGTCTGATCTTTTCTTTGCCTCCAAATGTAAAAGTTTCTCTACACGAATGTTTATCGTCTATTCGGTTTTTATCTTTGTCTTTTGTTTTATCTTTCTCTGTCACTCGGCCAATTGCTGCATATTTATTTGAAAAACCATTTTCTTATTTGGAATAAAAACAGAGTTATAAGAAACAGTCTTGATAACATCGTATATAATTTATTTTACTTTTGATTAATGACAATAAAAATTGACGAAAATATGATTTCTGTGTTGTAGCTTCCAGCATTAAACAAAGTGCAAATGATGCCAATGACTTTGAGCACAAGATGAGCGATCACGGAAATACATTGGTACAATATCCTGACAACTTAAACTTCGCCGATCTTTATTACTATATATTGGCGCCTACTTTATGCTATGAATTGAACTTTCCTAGAACGCAGCGGATTCGTAAGAGGTGAGTGACCTGGTGTCTTGATTTTTATTTAGAAAGGCATTATTAGCGATTTCAATCGAAAACTGCGATCTGCGTGTTTTTTGTAGAAATATCGTATTAATTTTTAAGCAACAATGAATCATGAATTTCTTCTGAAATCGAATCATCATTGACGATTTTATCTAATCATTGCATGAAATTTCCATAATCTCGTGAGATTGGAATCGACCTTTTGTCTCTTCGCGATATATCGAAAACTTTTGCCAATCGTTTAGGAAACAGTTGGAAAACGAAAGTATTTTGAAAGTTATGCAAAATAGATCTTTTAGTATCCTCTCCATTCGACTTGTTCCTACCAAGCAATATAGTCTTGTTTCTGTTTACATATGTTTTCAAGAATCCCCACTATAGGTTTGCTTCGATCGGGAAGCGAGTCGAGTGGAAACTTGATATTGTCTGAGTTCGGTCACGCGAGCATATACATTGCGTGAGGCGTATAAATCCATGTTTGCTCTCAGATTTCTCGTATAGATTTCGCTATGACGTAACCCCGTGCTATTCTTCTTTGCGTCTTTTTTTTTCCTAAAGAATGTCAACAGATGCCAAAGTTGCTGGTTTACAAAACTCAGATTCCTGCAAACGAATTCCGAAACTTTGAGAAGAAAATTTTAAAGATTCTTTGTGATTTTATCGAGAACATGAATTATTTGCGTAAGTCGAAATAGAAAAAAGTTTAAAATTTTATGTTGGACATATATCGTATGTGTAAAATTTAAATTTATCATATGCCATTCATATTTTATTTTACATTACATTTATATTTTATTAACATAATTTAGTTAGAAATGTGCGCAGAAGATTTCTTCATTAATCCAAAAAAAGAATTGCTCTACTTGTTTAATTTCAATATATTAAATTGTAAGTAGCAATTTGTGCAATATTACGATTATTAATATGATAATAATGTAAAATAAACGTAAAACGAATTATTATAAAATATATGTTAGCAAGGAATTTAGCATTAAATATCTTTACACACATAACTGAATTAATATCAATTGAATTTTGATTTAGATTATTTATTTAATATTAATTATGTATCCTAAATATTATCTTGAAAAGGATTATAAATTATATTTCAGAGATTTAATAAATCTGCGCGTCATATCTTTCTTCAAGTTCGTTCTTCCGACTGTATCGTCATCCTTACCGGTTTTCATAGCTCGCTTTTCCCTTTTGTGCACCAGTATACTTTCCGTGCAGTCGAAAAGTGCATCCAGACTTTGCTTGTCGCCGGCACTTTTCCGGAAACGAAACTCGCGCGGACGACGTGCCGTCGAATGGGAGCGTCGTTTCGCGCGACAGCACTCAAAAGTCGTATTTTCGATTTTTCGAGAATCGGTATATGGTTGAGAGAGCTGGTGGGATGGTAACGAGAACGGGGGTGGGAATTCATGGGGTTGGCCGGAAATCGGTTTGCGCCGTCGATAAAATCTGAGAGCAAATAGATGTGTACTGGTGTCGCATAATGATCAACGTAATAGAATCACGTGGAAAAGAATTAGGTCGGACGGCCGATAAATCCGATAAAAGGTATATCTGCGCGTTTGCCGTAATGGCAGAAATATAAATCTAAATGTAAAAACGGCAAAAGCATATATTACTCTTTTTTAATGGTAAAATCATATATATGTATAATATTTCGTTAAATCATACACAGAGATTTTGAAATTATATAAAATATTATATAAAATTTTTGCACAGAATTTAAGTGCAACCAAAATTAAATAAAATTATATATAAACACAGACATACATACGTACATACATACATATGTTAATCACAGAATAACTTTTTTTTTTATATTAATATAGTACTCTCTTTGTATATTGGCGTACTATTTAATTTACAGGTTTCTTATAAAACGAATATTGGAAGTCGTTGTAGGATGCCAGGTAGTGATGTCTCTTTTTCAACAGTGGATGATACCTTCCGTGAAAAATTCATTGATTCCCTTTAGCGTGAGTATTTTAAATATTATTACGTTTTTATAATATTTCACAAAAGAAACATCTTGTTTTGACTTTAAAAAACTTATTTGATTAAATCCTCGTATAAAGAGAGAGAGGGGGGAGGGGGAGAAAATACATTTCATATTTATAATATTCTTCCAATAAATCAATTTTTTGTCCGAAGCGCAACGTATTATTCGCTCTCTTACTAGCTTTTATTCTCGAACAACATGGATAATGATCTATTGATGTCTCGTGCGATATCTTGCGCTTTATTACGGGAGCTAATTATTTATCGCTGTAGTCATAAATAAACCGGACTAACCGTGAAAGCGAAATAACTGGTAAGATAGAGGGGCCGGGAGATGAGCAGAAGTGTAATTTGGTTTCGGCAAATAGGTACGATCAATCTTTCGAGTAATGCTTTCGCCCGGAAATTCGATACACATAGATATACAACGAATTCTGTGTGCTATCCCGGACAAGTATCACCGTGCTACCGAATTCTCTCGCGCGTTAAAATACACAGGAAAAAGGGAGCTGTTGCATGCGCTGCAGTTGGAGTAATATTATTGCAAGTTGCATCTGTAGGCAATATATCTCTTCACAATATAACGTTGCGTAATATCAGGAATACGATGTAAATTGCATTTCTTAAAATGCTAAACAGATGCGAAAGGAAAGGAGACTAAGAGTTTCAGCGACACGTACAAAGTATATTTTTTATCGCTTATATTCGCTCTAAAGTACCGCTGGTATATTTCATGATGTTAATAACTTTGTCGCGTGAAAATTCGCAGCATCTCCATCTGTCGCGACAACAAAACATTTACAGCAGTAACAGTATATACACCCAATTTATTTTCGCGTTGGGTGGCGGTTCTTAATAAAAATAAGCGAAAGTGAGAGGAGGAAGGAAGAATGTGCCAGCGACATGTAGTTTTTCCCGTTTGCGTTGCAATAATGCTCGGGGCACGCCATCAGTTTTTATCTCATATGGAGGTAAATCCTCCTACTGCTATGATTTGTCAGTTATATTTGATCTTGCGGGAGATTGACGCGAGTGATATTTTCGTTGCAAATATCCCACGCGTTCACTTGAAGCGTTGTGCCCCGTCGGTGCGATAAAAGTTAAATACGTTCGCGGAATTTAAAATTGTCATTTATTGTCGACGTGAGATTCAACAGAGATTTGAACGACATCTTAATTTTACTCTAATATCTCGAATTAAATATTTTAATTCTCATTATCAGCGAGTATTGAATTGTGGATACGACAGTTGGTTTACCTATAATAATTATTTTCTTCTCGAAAACAAGAATTTCCTTTTTTCTGTTCTCTTTATATTTCGTAATAAATGTAATATTTCGTAATAAATTATGTAACACGTCATTAAATACGTAACATGCATCATATCATCTCTCTTTTTTTTCTGGCATGATTTTTATTACATTTTTCTATGAAGGTAGATAATGAAGAGAGATATAGCATATTTTATAAATTAATTAAAAAAGTTGACGCGCGCGCGCGCATGAGGAGAGACGGTTTAATTAGCCAATTATCAATCGTCGTCGATGAGGTGTGATAAATGAACCGCTTAATTAAATAAGCTACATTCTGAGGGGAAAGAGGGGACTGTGGAAGGGGAAGGGGATAATTTAAAGCGTTAATTAGAGGAGAGAACCTGATTCGATATTTATATGTACTTTTTAATCTCGCGCGCGTGTGTACTTATAGCTTTGATCACGCGGTAACGAGGGGTGCGTCGATTCATGTCGCAAACGAAAATTTTCCATTGCGTGCTCATGAGAGGACCATAGATTTAAATGGAACCTTTTACGTGGTCGAGCTTAACCGCATCTGATCCGTGGCTGGCATCCGCGGTTCACCAGCTACGCCCATATTTCATACATAATGTTATCGAGAATCCAGATCCTACCATCGATCCGGTAGAGCTACTGATAATTCTACTATTCACGCGAATGCCAAATGCAGTAGCTTACGGTAAAAATTCACGGTAGAAACTCTTGGCTATAAATTTTGCCGATAAAACACAATGTTTATATTTATATTTCTTTTATTTAATAAAATTGAAATTTTATTTAATGAAATGAAATTTAATTTATTTAATATAGAAATTAAGAAAACACAAATAGACATAATTAACCTTTTGATTAAATTTGATAGATTTCCTTCCTTTGCCCCAGAACGCTTTTTAATTTATAATTATTTATGCAAACATGACGAAATACGAATTATAAATATGATATTTAAAGCACATTTAGGTCAGAAACCCCAATTTTAGCTTCCAACATGATTAAAAATTAATTAGACGCTTTGCGCGCGTGTAATTAATAAAGAAATAAAGCTATAATAAAACAGATGTACATCGGTACAAATATGATAACGTCGACAACGTTTGCATTTGCCAAATTTGTATAATTAATAAACAATATGATACATCCCTTTCTAGTAAAACTCATGTTGTCATTGGAAAGAGCAATCTCTTTGAAGTGCCTATCGTCAAGTCTGATCCGCGCACTCCCATGTTACAATCGGATGCATTGTTGCGGAACTTTGCGAGAGTGTTAGCTGCTCCTTTCCATAACCACGCTAGTCGGAACTTCCGTATTCGTGATTAGGTACGTTCCCTTCCTCCATTGTGTTCTAAACTATATCGCGTGTGGGATTATTAAGCGTTTCGAATTGCTTCGAATCGGGATCGACGCGAGCCACTCAACGGAGAATCGATTCTCGACTGCATGATTTCATGCCGCAGACAAATTGCTTCTGCAAATCGTTTGACGCCTCTCTCTCTCTCTTTCTCTCTCTCTCTCTCTCTCTCTCACTTCCTTTTCCTTCATCTTTCTCCTTCGTCGTTCCCCAAAGAGACTCGAAGGAAACGCTTAAACGGGACGCACCGTGGTTGGAAACATCGGCATCCTTTCGCCTCTCTCGCAAAGCACTCGAAATCGCAATATCGACCGAACGCAAAGTAATTGCCACTGCTGCTAGTTAATGCAGGGAAGTTAATATCGGAATCGAACTATTTCTTTGGCCATTTCGATTTCTTTCATTCCCAAACGCTTTTCGCGCACGTTTCGCGCGCTATTCTTTCTTCGCTCGGCGACAAATTTGGATTTGATAATTGCGAGTAGCGATTACGACAGTCACGTCCCCGATGGAGCGTCCAGCTGGTGCTGAGAGACGCTCTCTCTCTCTTTCTCTCTCTCTCTCTCTCTCTCTCACTTCCTTTTCCTTCATCTTTCTCCTTCGTCGTTCCCCAAAGAGACTCGAAGGAAACGCTTAAACGGGACGCACCGTGGTTGGAAACATCGGCATCCTTTCGCCTCTCTCGCAAAGCACTCGAAATCGCAATATCGACCGAACGCAAAGTAATTGCCACTGCTGCTAGTTAATGCAGGGAAGTTAATATCGGAATCGAACTATTTCTTTGGCTATTTCGATTTCTTTCATTCCCGAACGCTTTTCGCGCTCGTTTCGCGCGCTATTCTTTCTTCGCTCGGCGACAAATTGGATTTGATAATCGCGAGTAGCGATTACGACAGTCACGTCCCCGATGGAGCGTCCAGCTGGTGCTGAGAGACGACGTACGCTTCCCTCGGATTTAACCCGGCGTGGTATATCATTGTCACCCGGCGCGGATGTCACGAGGGTGACAAGAGGAAGGGGATCGGGAGCGGGAGGGAGATCGAGACGTCCCCGATGGAGCGTCCAGCTGGTGCTGAGAGACGACGTACGCTTCCCTCGGATTTAACCCGGCGTGGTATATCATTGTCACCCGGCGCGGATGTCACGAGGGTGACAAGAGGATCGGGAGCGGGAGGGAGATCGAAATTAAGAAATCTACAAGGATATTGCTTCCCTCGGGTCGCGAGATCGAGAAGAGGGAGAAGAGGGGGAAATTGATAATATTGCGGAGATGATACTTTGTCGGAGGGTAATCACTTTTTACCGGCGTGCTCCAGACTTGAGCCTCGTTATTCTTATAAGGCGGAATGAATGGATGAGAAGGAGAGTCGGCACTGCGCGCGACCGGAAATCCTCACGATTTCCTCTGGCAAGCGGACGATTAACCCTTCCAGCGCTAAGGGAATCCGTCGCATTGCGCCTGCTTAGTACCAACGTGTACTTTCGCATGGACGATTTTTCACGTGCCCAACGTGAATTCAAACGTAATTCTGTACACTTTTTATTTACTTATTGCTTTATTTTTGTATCATTTTCTACCTTTCATATTTCTTTTCCTTTTTTTATTTTCTATTTGCGGAATATAGAAATTTGTCTATAATCATTAATGTGATAATATCTCTTGCAATTCAACGGCATTAATACTGTGAATGAGTCCTTTACATTGCGAAAATACAAGGATAATTACCGGCTCTTCCGTAGGTTCCGCCTACAGGATTGTGCGGTATTTCACTCTGCTGATCGATTGAGCAATCGAGGAGTGGCAGGGAGAGTGCATCAAGTTTTGGCTTATCGGCTTACGGCACACTGCAGCTTAAAGGGATAAGCGTTTAAAGGATTTTTGGGAGTGCGTTGAAAGTGATTATTACCACAAAAAACATGCGGTTTTATGATGGTTAGCGGTAGAACGTATGTTGTATCCATCTCCTAACATACTCTATATATTTGCCATTTATAATTTAACGCATTATATGTATTTAATCTAACACATAATATATATTCTAAAAAAAATATAGAAAGCAAGAAAGAGAGAAATTTTTCTGAAAAAATAGAACGTGGAGAAAAAACACTGTCAAAAATTTAATTAAGAACTTGTAAATATTTAAATGTGAATCGTTTATTTAGAAAAAATTTTAGTTATGCGCGAATTTAACGTTCCTTTATATATCTTTATCTATTTTTCTCGCGTATTGAATCAAAGTGCAAGGGTCAAGAAGCAACGAATCGAGAAAAGCTGCGCAACATGCATACCATTCGCCTATTGTTCGTTTTTCTTGCTGTCGGCAAGATTCCAGACACTTGACCAACGTTGTCGAAGCGGAATTCGCAGAATACCGGAAGCCGGTCGCACCTTCTTGTATCGAAATTGCTAGCGATATGCGTTCGCCGACCGGGCGAAAGTTCCGCGCCGAGTTATGACGCTGCAAAAATTCTTTCGATCCGTGCCCCGTGATAGGCGAGCAAAAATAAAATGCCGTCGAGGCGGCAGCTAACAAGTAAAATCGCTGGTGAGACTGCACGTGACTCGAGAATCACCAGGAATCGGACTTTTGCGAAAGTGAGCGCGTATGCTTTTGCCGCCGAGTTTTTTCTTTTTAAGGCTCGAAGAGGCCTGAGCGCATTTCGTGTTTAATCCTCTTTTCACAATTTCGACATTTCAGCATATCAAGTTACATAACTTTTTTCTCACTTTCTCTTTAACGTATTACTTCAATCTTTTCTAAAAATTTCAATCTAAAAATTTTTCTACTGAAATTTGTGTTTATCTATAAAGAAACTGTTCAACTTTGTCGTTGTATAAACCATTTTCGAATAATTACATTGTCTGATCAAGACTTTAGTGTTATTCCAAAGTTTGGAAATCCGCTCACGTTATTACAACCAGCCGCTTAACGTTTAACAGCGAAACGTGCTCGCTAAAAGACCGAAAAGCGAGGGGAAGTTTTATTGGCAGCGTATCTTTGCCGAGGCGAAGAATCTCAGGCAGTATTTCTTCGACTTTTAACTGACGGCGAAAAGCGGCCGCGAATTGCTCTCGGAATATGCTGCGGAAACGTTTCAATCTTGCAGCGTTCGTGTTCAAAAAGAACGCGAACGAGACGAGATAAAATCTTTATAAAGAAGGGATTCGACTGTCTCGGACTTTTGCGAGAATTGTTGCAGTCCCACGAGCGCGAGTTATTATCTTATTTTTTTCTGGCCTCTCTCTCTCTTCTCTCGGGTGTTTGTCGCGCCAAGGAAAAAGGGGATGCGAAAACGATATTTATTCGACCGCTAACTAGTACCAGAAGACGTCAGTGAATGAAGAACAGCGAGGGCAGTTGTTCGCGGAACCGCGTTTTTGCCGATGCTCCGACACAAAACACTTAAGACCATGTTGAGCGTCTTTTAATTCTATTTGTCTTCCGCTGCAGTCTTCTTCCTGTCTTCTTCAGTAGCGTAGTCTGAAAGTGCGACTGTCAGATCGGAGTAAATATTTTGGGGTCTCCGGAAAGAGAGTTGTGAGTTGAATTCTGAGGATAATTCTCTAGACATTAATTCGCTGAAAAACAGACTTCTCGTGTGATGGAAACAGGGACTCGGTGGAAACTCGCTTGACAACAAGCATCGCTTAAGCTGTTTTTCACATTTTTGATGAGGATATTTTTGACATATTTTTAATGTTAAAAGTAGAAAGTCAGATAAGTAAAAATTTATTTTAAAGGAAAGCTTAAGTAAATGCTTAATCGAATACCTACATCTCATTCAATTTAATCATTACTTTAATTACTTGATTAATTACGACATCGAGTTTGAGTAACAATAACTTCTGTTAGCGTTACGCGTCATTCCGAGTGATGCGATTTTCACTAACATTAATCACTAACATATTTACTTTGAGAACTCGTCGATTTAGATAAACTTCCGAGAATCTCCTATCGATGGATCGATTCGCATCTGCTTCGCTCGTAAAAGCTCTCTCAAGGAGTTACTGGCGTGCGCGATGAAGGATCGTCGAAAGAGCGCGATGTCTACATAAATACCTCTCGTTTGACGTGTGCTATTGTCAGTCGATCAGGATTCAATTCGACGGGGGCGAATTCCCGGTATTTCGAAGACTTTTTCCAGTTGCAGAACAAAGTATTCGCGAATGCAAAGCCGTAAATCTCTCGGTGCTAATTGAAACGAAAGAAACGACTGGCGATGACGAGGGGCCGTTTCCTTGATACCGAGAATCTTTTCTAGCTTCCTTCTTTTTTCTGTCCGCGTTTATCTTTCATTTTTCTCATCTTCTTTCGCATTCCGCAACGTGTATATTTATCGCGAATGCCACGAGTAGCACTTATTTCCATTCCGTGAAAAGGATGAGAATGCTCAACTGTATCAACGTCGAGTAAAGATGACAGGAAAGGGGCTTGAAGAGGGAGGTGTCGCGAGAAGGTATTAGTGCATTGTTGCAACTTCGCTCGCGGCTTTCAGATATATTGGCATATTTTCTCGCATTGATATTTAATGTCTCACTAAATTTAACTTACCAACATCCAGCGAGTATGTTATTGACATCGTTGCAATCATAACACGCGTCTGCATGTAGATTTTGAATTATATTATTATTTATATATCTATAAATTTATAAATTTTTTTTTTTTTTTTACGACATGTATGAGAATCATAACGTGTGGTTGAGGGGCATTGTACTTTCTTTTGGGGCGCGGGTTTCTAGTCCATATTAAAAAACCAATGCTTTGATCGCGTTCCACGAGTGCAGCGGAAACAAAATAGAGATAAAAAGAGAATAAGAAAGAAGAGGAAGAAATGGCCCGAACTATCTACGTGAGATGTTTTGGACGCGATCCTCTGAAGGAAAATCCATCCCGCTTTATTTTCAATCCTTAGAACACCCTTTACTTTCCCTTTCCCTTTGTCTCGAGTACCGCTATTCATTCGCAAAGACTCTCTCGAGCCACCGAGCACCTCCGCAACTCCGGACGGAATGCAATCATTTGGAATGCCGTGATTTTGTGAAAATACAAATTCAAATAGCTCGCTTCTTCTTCCGAAGAAGTCTAGATGAACGACTGATAAATCCTGTATGTTTTAAGATTTTTTATCAACAATTATCTCTCTTGCTTTTGCTGCGTGTTTAAAGCACTTCTTTTTATTGCCGTATATTCTTTTAAGGAGCTTTTTTTAATCATTCAATTAAAACACGTAAGAAGACCGTGTTTTATAGCAGATGCGCCGCGCAAGCCGAGCTCACCACTTGTCCCGGCTTGTAATTATCAGACCGCGTAAAGTATCGCGGCCTCATTAAACCGAGCTGTAAAGTTGGCGCTAAGGAAACATGAAATTCTCGTTGGGACAACTTGTTGCTGTCGTAAAAAAATCATTTTCTCCAGGATGTAAGCGTTTGTTTACGATGCAGTTCTTAAATTTTATCGCCACTCGCTTGAATCGCACTTTTTTTAAGCCAGTAATTCGTCGCAATTAGTTTCCAGACCTCTACTTGTAACTGCAAAAGCATTGCAATAAGCGAACACATTACTATAAAGTGTACAAATGGATGAAGTAGTGTGCGTTAATCGTTTCATGTGTTATATATTGATTTGTGTGCATTACCAGAGATAATAGCATCATTCTCTATTTCGCCTTTGTCGTTTTTCTATTTAATTTGTTGCAACGATGACACAAACACGAATGATTCAATTAATATCATGATATTACCACAATGTATATGCTGCAGAATATTAAATGTAATAATGACTATACATATCATGATAATTGCAATTATCCTGATCCAGTTCTATACGTTTTGTTGTCATTAAATCTGCTATTTGTTTTCAAATTGGGAAGTAAAATGCATTGTCCCGATATTTAATTCTGAATATTATTTCTGGATATTACATATAATATATAAATCTCTCATAAACATATATACACGCATGCACGCACGCTCGTACGTAATAAAAACGAGTTGCGTTTAACAATATAAATAAAAATATTTTAGTTAAATAGCATTTTATCAAAAATTATGTCGCAGAAGATTTATTTATATTTAATATGTGTGATGTATAATTGTGTAGTGAATATACAAGTTGTACGTATACTGAAATGCACACACATACAATTTGTTACATGAAATATGTATTTCAAGACTCGTGATTTTTGTTTATATTCAACGAAGATGCCACTTTTTTTAAAGGCATACGCGCGACCATTGACGCGTACATATACGCGATAATGACGTGTTGAAGTCGCGACGAAGCTCCAAAGTATTTATTTGCAAACCTGTTATACAAGCGCGGGGCTGGCTGTTGCAGCATTCGAAGGGACCTCTCGACAACCGCCACTTAAGCGGAACATCGGAGGGACGGTTCCCTTCCCTTGTGTTCAATTAGCGCGCTAGCGCACGAAATATCAATTCCATCGGTGGAAAGCTTCTCGTTCAACATACATAAACCGAGTGCAAATATGAATGAGGAAAAGGAAACTCTCGGATGTCTTCGCTCAGTGACGAAGCTATTGTTAAGTCAAATTAAAAGTTAGTTTTTTAATTTAATAACGCGCCTTCAGTTAACAGTGCCTGGATTTCCGTTAAACTTTGCTGATTAATTCTATATCATTTGGATCCGAATATTAAATTTTATTTTGTCCGACATTTTAGAAATTCTATTTCAGGGAAATGCAGTTTATTTCAATTTGTAATACATCTTAACTTGTGTTGAGATATAAATGATACGATTAAAAATAGAGTTAAATTGATATTCATTGTTCGCATATTAAAACATAGGTAAATCCACAAAATAGTTTATTAATAAAGTGGTTTTTGTCTTTAAAATAATATTATTCTAAAATCGCGATCTGTAAATTAATAAAATAGTACATGATATTTAGATTTGATTTTATATTAACAATTAAATAATTTTCATGTTTATATAAGAAACACTTGACGTCAAATTAAAAGCAGGGACACTACTGATACACTTTGAAAGATAAAGCAGTTAAATCAAAATACTTTGAAATGATACTTTCTAAAAAAAAAAATATTTAAAATATTTAAAATATTTAAAATTTTAAAATAAACAAGAGGATTATTTTTTAAATACGATCATAAATATTGGATATCTAATAATAACCGGATTAAACGATTGAAATGTAATGATCAAATTATCGATTTTATCTTTGTGATGATTAATAATTTTTCACGAATATTATTTAAAAATTTAGTATCCGCTATTAATATTTATCATATCTATATTCTTGATCTATGCACGATTATCTTCGATTTTTCGGAGATATTGGAGAGATGACTGTCAAAACAAAAATTCCTCACAAAACAATGTTTCTCAAATAAAAATAGAAGCGATATATCATACAACCGCATTTTTTCGATTCGCGGATTAAATATTGCGGTTTGCTTTCTGGATGCATGACGTTAATCTAATTTCGCATATATGTGTGTGTGTGTGTGTGTGTGTGTATGGACGTTTGCACGAAAATAAACCTTCAATTGTACTGCGGCAAAGCATAGCGCGTTGTACAGAGACGGGTATAAATACTGCATCCTTTCAAAAGAATTGACGATTCATTGATTCGATTTAACTGCAACGCGCAGCCCAAAATTTCCATCGCGGCGTACAATCACGATATTTTTTTGCGGATTCCGGAATTGTGCGACGTGCGAAATAATTCAGCCACAGCGATCTTACAGTTGGTATTTACAATTTTAAATCCAATTAAAGAAAGTAATATTTTGTCGTTGGTTCCGCTCTCAATATGTTTCGTCTTCTCACAAATACCCGGCCTCCAACTTTGTATTTGTTTTGCGTTCAGCTTTAAAGCATATCTGCTTAATTCCTAGCCCCCTCTTTCTCTTAACGTTTCTCATGTATTTATCTTCTACATTAATAATTTCGTACCTCTCTCGTTTGCGTTGCAGAATATGGACGTAGCCAAGGCCTCCGAGCGTCTTCTCAAGTTAGCGGTGAGTATACACATGTATCTATATATTTGCTTGCAAATTTATAAGCGCGTACCGGGTGTGTCCGAAATACATTATAAGTCAAATATATTATAAGTCAAATACATTATAAGACTTCTCTGTCGTCACGTAGACAAGCATCGTATGACTCGAAAATATTAAATATTACTCAATTAATGTAAACGTATACTGGCTACATGAAATATTATTAAACGTTATTTTAACGTAAAATCTTTCTTTCAGCGATTCTTTAAGCTCGTCGTCATATTGATACCGTTCACACGCGAACGTACTTTATTTGCGAAACTGTATAGATAGATACTTCCAATTTTTCGCGCTAGATTTTCCTCTCTTTTTCTACAACACACCTTTTACGAGGAAAGTCTCGAGGCAATATTTGCGAATTCAATCTCTTCCCTTCCGCAATAGAACGCAGTTTCCACCTGAACTTTGCCACGACTACACGAGTTCATTCGACAGCTAGAATGCGAGACAGAGAAAACTCATATCGAACTACGTGTCGTCGATAAATGCCGTGCTTAATACAACGCCTTATAAATCCATTCGTTGCATAAGTTTGCGAGCCGGCACCAGCTTTCTTAGTACGAATATTCCAACAAGAATAATCCAGAATATGTAAAACAAAGTTTTTGGTTGGATAATACATATTATTCGGGAATATTTGGGATCGTTAATGAAGATTGCTTTGTCACGATATAACTGTATTTTGCAGATGCTCTTAATTCTCAATTAATTTACTACTTACACTGTTCCTGCGTGTGCCACATTTTTTATGTGGATAGAGCGTAAGAGATGGTTAACTTCAATGTTCTCGGTTACAACTCTTTGCTTTACTATAACTTGGATCTGTTGCATGTTGGAAAATAAACGAAGTTGTCTATGGAAATGTGAAATAGAAATGTTGTGTTCCTCTTCAAAGAAGAGTACGTCTGAAAAAAAGAATATATATATATATATAGAAAGAGAGAAAGAGAGGGGAGGAGGAGATTTTGTAAGAGCTCCAGGCGTTCGCGGAAAGTACGCCGGAATCTATGAATTCCTGATTTAAGTTTCGTCGTGCATCGGCCGTATTCCTGACGCTTCCGGGTAAAATATGCACGTTCGACGATGGAAAAAGGTCGTTTGTCGCCAAGTCCGCAGGGAGATCGATACACAACGATACGCGCCGAAGATGTTGTTTTGATACTTTCGATTCACCTGCTTTCTGTACCGCTAATACAAGCAGTTGCTAGAAAGCGAATGTCAAAATAATAAATCTATCTAAGAGAATATAATTCTTTTCACTAATTGGATATCTATTTATAGAATTTAAAGAAGAGAGATTTACTTATTTTAAACGATAACTTCTTTGTTGAATTTATAAAGTCAATTTTTCCTTTCAACCATTTTAATCTCTAAAGTATTGGTAATCTTCGAAAGACATTTCCTTCGAGACTATTTGAAATTAGCTTGACATTATGGAAGATTAATTCCTCTCGATATTCAAACAGTCTCTATTTTTCATATTTTAAATTCCGATATCCGCAGAAAATGTACGATTGTTTTAGAACATTCTCGGCGCATTGGGAATATACGTGACGCAAGAAAAAAAAAAAAAAAGAAAGAAAAAAGAAGAACCGATATGCAAAGGTTTGTTCATGCGAATGCTGTAGCGCTCATCGTGTCTTTTTATTCGTGTTTTCCTTGCAGCGCCGACACGCTCTGCTACTCTTCGACGTTCAGACTGGGACCGAGCTATTCTGCGTTCGCGTCCGTTCGTTCGACGTTGCTCGTTATTCTCTCGTTAGCTCGAATGCTTCGGATCGGAACTAGCCGGTCGTAGTGTTTCGAATGCTGGACGGAGTCCAGTGAACCGAATTCAATTATATAAATTCGTCCCAAAGCGACTGTCCTCGGGAGTGTGTAGCGGCGCGCGCGACGGACTTTCCCGTCGCGTCCGGCCAGTTGGTAGATGTCGATTATTCGCGATTAAAACGGTAGACTGGTGGTCGTGCATGGCTGAGTTTTGTTATGAAAGTTTCGCGTTAATTGAGCCGGCTGTACTGTTAATTATTGATCCACTCGTCGATTCGTGCCGCCGACTTTTTCCGTCGAGACGCGCGATCCAGATAACTGTGATATGAAATAAATATAAACTTGTTTATGGAAAAATTTAATATGCACGCGCACGTTGATTGTACAGATAGTATATTATTATTCCGTCGTAGTGCATAATCCGACCGTATTTGTTTAATCCGTTTTATCTAGCTTGATCTGTGATGCGTGAATATAAAAAACGCGTTGATACGTGTTGATATGAGAACTTAGATACTGGAGATCGAATACGGTACTAGAATAAATTTAAGCGCGAAGCAAAATTAAAAATCTTGTCGAAAAATAGATTTCTCTTCAATCCCAGAATTCTTTTGAAACAGAGTAAAGCGATAAAATTGTGGATAATAAAAGCATCGGCTAAAAAAGAGCGAAGAAAATCCCTCAGCGCGTTCTTTAATAACGTATGAAGGGAGGAAAGGTGGGGCGGCTCATTAGCCCCGGGGCAAAATTAATTTTGCCACGAAAAAAATAGATTTTTTTTTCCGCTAAATCAAAGGTTGCTCATTCGCGATGGTAAATTATTTGTTTTTGCGCGCGTGCGTAGAAAAAATAATTGTTTACCGAGATCGTCTCTCTCGATCTTTCGCGCACAGTCTTACTTTTCGTTTGCACCGCAAATAGCCGCGGGGGATCGTGGACTTTGGGACGCGTGTGACCGTCGAGGGTTAATTGCGGTTCTTATATACGAAGTCGGCCCGAGGGTGGCGTCGAAGAAACGGGACGGAACTGCAATGCGGGACGGGACTTTAATCTCGTCGTAATGGGAAAACGCAATTTTCCCGCAGTCCAACGAGGTCCTTCCTCTCTTCTTTCTCTTTATCTCTGTCCCTTCCTTCCTCGTGGCTCGATCTCGCCTTTTATACACGCCCGCGCTCTTCGCGCGCCCTTCGCGCGTCAGTGCTTCATTCCGAAATCTCTTTGCCTTTGAAAATCATCCGAAGTGTACAAAACGACAATTATAACGGCACCGCCGCCGCGCGGTCTCTTCGTCGCTTTTACCTGTCGATTGGTTGCGCAAAGGCTGCGCATAACGATGGATACGATCTAATTTTCGACGTGCAATTCTCGACGATGCAGAAGATATTTGCGCATCAATAAACATAGGATAATGGACGTTACATTTGACGTAGGGGAATCATAGCGAGACGTATTAATAACACTGTTACTCTTACATTATTTTTCGATAGTGATACATGGGAGAATAGTCATCGAATATTCGCCATCGATCAATATCTATCTCCGGTACTAAAATTTTTTCTACATAGTCTAGAAGTTTGATTATTCAACATTTGCATACTTATTCGTGAAATTTAGCTCCACTCTTTTACTCGCAGGCCAATAGCTGGCTTTTGATAAAGTTAAAAGATTCAATCCGCTCGTATTTACATATTCTCTATCCCAACCATTATATTACTGGGGGGGTGGGGGGGGGGTATGTCTTTCATATATTAATATCTTTCGAGAGACCTGGTAAGCGTAAACGTATCTGATAGACAGGCACACGTCAAGCGTTCTCGGGACACGAAGGGAGAATGGCAGTTGAAGAAGAGGATGAGGGAGGGTCACTGATGGAAAAGAAAATGGAAAATATCGATTACCAACATAATGCGATACACGCGGTTAAGCAGGTCGACTTATATACTCTCGTACTTTTTTTTCCGCGACGACTACTAATGACGCGGATACCGCGTATCGATACGCGCATGTAGAAAATCCTGCCGCGCCTTGTAATCCGATATTCTTGCATTATCGATGAAAATCGACTGCCGGATGGTATACGTAAGCCAAGCACGCATTAATGTTATGCAGCCGGTGATGGGATCAAGCACGAATCGGACGATATTGCTGGTTTCTTGCGCGGGGATCGATGTTTGAGCCGCGCATCAATATGAATGAACGCTTTCCTGTTCGCGCATTTCGCGCACGTCGTTTGGTAGACTTTGCTGATCTCAATATTAGATCTTGTATATCTATATCAATATAATCTGTATACGACTTGACGAGGAAAAAATCAATTTCTGATTCGAAGTTTCTTTAAGATAGAAAAGAAATGGTGACAGTGTATATTTGCATTGTGAAATTTAAATTTTTTCCGAAAGACTTTTGAATCCAAAGATTGTTACGTGTATATACCAAGATTTGAACTACAAATAAAAGTTAGCAATTGAAATTTGCAAAAATTGACGACATATAAATATAGACGAGAATTTGAAAGATTGAATTATCTTGAAATCGATAATTTTCCGTTTTCAAAGTTTCTTACTACCGAGAAAATGCCGTGCACATATTCTGCTTTGTCGCGTTTGTGATCGGCAATATTTTGCATCTCTCATATAACTCCTTGAAGAGAAAGCGTTTCCTTTTTAGATAGCCTGTGGCCAAAGAGACGGCTTAAAGTTTACCGCTTTTCCCTTTGTGGTATCGTCGACATGTCTCAAACGATTCACTGGCTTCTGGTCTGTCCCTCATTTTCTTCTCTCTATCTCTTTCTTTCTTCGCACTACGTCTCTGTCTTCCTCTTTTTCCTACAGTAGCATCCCCGAGTAAACGAAATTAAAACGCCGAGGTAAGTTTTCCGGAAGAGGCTGCCAGGAAGCGGGAGGAAGGGCTTTCTGTCCTTTTTTCGTGAAAGTGCCGCGGATGCCTTGCGGCGCAAGAGACTTGACCTTTGTGCTTGGCAACATTATTAAGTCCTTTGCCTTGTGCGAGAGAGCTCTACGGAAGCACGCGGATGATACCGGTGACTCGGCGGCCCCGAAATGGCATCCGAAACGAAACAACTTCGGAATTCTTTGCCATAAAAGTCGAAAGAAATTTTTGCGAAAGTATTCGTCTGATGTTAGATCGAGTCCATATTTATTTTTTTTCTGCGTCGCTCTTTGATGTGAAAGCATTTATTTCAGTTGTCATTTCACCACGAGATCAACACGTGTCGCGGTATAAAAAGAAATAGTCAATCTTAATGTGGAGATAAAAGATAAAAAAGTGACACAATGGCGATATATAATATATTACTCTTTTTTCTTTAATCTTTCAATAACATTAAGAAAAGGAGGATTATTAAGAAAATGGATAAAAACTTTTAGAGCTGCATCATATTATATATAAGTGCGCGATAAATGATCAAAGACTCGGTCTAAGTTACTTATTTCCATTAAAACGTAATTAAAGAAATAGACGGGATACTTTATAAGTTCGTTATATAGTTGCTTCACTTTTATCTCTGCAGATGCGTAAATAATATCGCAACACATCTTTCTTTTTGCACGTCGATCATATACTCGTTTTAGTTAATTTTTTCCGACGTCATCTCGAGGCATTGCATTTTGTTCAATCTATTAAAAACGTGACATATAATGAAAGAGAGAGAAAGAGCTTCAACGATCTTTCTCTACTTTTCCATTAATTGTGGCACCTTCTCGCGCCGTATGTATTATCTCTTTTACACACGTGTTTCTCATTCGCAAATTTTATAAGAAATTTTTATGCAAACTTTTGACAAAGATATAATATAAAGAAATATAAAATTACTTTTTTTTAATAAACAATATGTTTTAGTTCTGAATAAATTTAAAGATTTTTTAAAATATATTGATAAAAAATATCTTATTTTATAATGCTTATTTAGAATTTTATAGTTGAGTATAAAATTATTGATTATTTAAGAGATTTAATAGATCTAAAATTATATAACATTCCATGTTCAGAGTATTTTTTCACGAATGTAGTAGAAATTAAGAAAAGTTATAAAATAGTTAGAAAAAGTTAGAAAATTCCGATACATCCTGCTACAGAAAACTTACATCGCGTTCTCGAAATAAAATTCTAAATATATTTTTGGATCAGATGGAATGGAATCATGTTCTTGATATAGCAATACATTAGAACTTGATATTTTTGTCTTATAATTGGGACTTTATTTTCGAAACGGAACAATCGGAATTCTAAGCTTATAAAATATTGAAGTAATTTTCGGATCAAGCAGAATCTATTTCTATTCTTGGCACACAAGTTATCTTTTTGCACTCAGCTATTTTTCTTTAATTCGATCATAAATTACGCGATTATTGTGCAAGTTTGAGTCTTATATAAGCCAAAAATCTTTATTGTTCCAGATACCGAATCATTTGGTGTGGCTTTGTTTCTTCTACTTGATATTTCATTCTTTTTTCAACTTGATGGGCGAGCTGCTGCATTTCGCAGATCGAAATTTTTACTGCGACTGGTGGAACGCAAACAATATCGATACATTTTGGAGAACTTGGAACATGCCGGTGCATCGCTGGGCTGTGCGGTGAGTAAAACGATTTTTATTTATAACAACGTTTAATATCAGCAGCTTTTGGTTTTGATTACTGTTTTAGATTAATCTAAAATAATTTTTCGAGTTCAATAAAAGTATTATAAGTTTAATTTTAAATCTGAAGCATTAAATGAGTCTCTAGAGTTTTTTCGCGTTCTCGAAATAAAATTCTAAACATATTTTTGGATCAGATGGAATGGAATCATGTTCTTGATATAGCAATACATTAGAACTTGATATTTTTGTCTTATAATTGGGACTTTATTTTCGAAACGGAACAATCGGAATTCTAAGCTTATAAAATATTGAAGTAATTTTCGGATCAAGCAGAATCTATTTCTATTCTTGGCACACAAGTTATCTTTTTGCACTCAGCTATTTTTCTTTAATTCGATCATAAATTACGCGATTATTGTGCAAGTTTGAGTCTTATATAAGCCAAAAATCTTTATTGTTCCAGATACCGAATCATTTGGTGTGGCTTTGTTTCTTCTACTTGATATTTCATTCTTTTTTCAACTTGATGGGCGAGCTGCTGCATTTCGCAGATCGAAATTTTTACTGCGACTGGTGGAACGCAAACAATATCGATACATTTTGGAGAACTTGGAACATGCCGGTGCATCGCTGGGCTGTGCGGTGAGTAAAACGATTTTTATTTATAACAACGTTTAATATCAGCAGCTTTTGGTTTTGATTACTGTTTTAGATTAATCTAAAATAATTTTTCGAGTTCAATAAAAGTATTATAAGTTTAATTTTAAATCTGAAGCATTAAATGAGTCTCTAGAGTTTTTTTTTAAATTTTTTACGCTTTGCTGAACGATTATTCTTGAAATGTCGATAATTGGTTTGCGAATATTGATATTTTTTGTACCAAGCATTAATTATTAACATCTTTCTAGGAAATATTGATTATTGCTATTTTCAGAAATGCAATATCGTGATTAAATTTTTGAAATATTCGTAATTAAGCGAACAGACTTATTTTAACGATAATTCATTTCGAAGTTATTAAGAATAGATATCATCGAGTTATAATCGAGAACGCCATTTATTATTATGAATCAAGAGAGACTTAATACAATTGTGAAACTTCACCGCGATGCAATCAGATTCGCAAGAAGTGCATGCGGTTAGATGTTTCCAATTCATGGAAACTTCTCTTTCTTTTCATAGATCAGACGGGGATGCCAGACATTCGCGAGAAATGTAATTAAATCTTCTTAAAGCGGAGCATACTTGTTAACGAAGTTTAATCCCGGTTAGATAGAACAGAGAAAGAGTCGATCAAAGGTCCGGCATGCAGCGAGAGGCGACGGCCTTCATCTCTTTTACTTCCTGTCTCTCATCTCTCTTTCTTGCACCCCTGCGCTATTTACCCTCGCCATCTCTACGCTTCGTAATACCCGGCCTCTCGCGTACCTTCTGCTCCGTAGAAGGAAAAACTTTCGACGCTTTACTCCGCGCACTTTACACCTTTGACTCGGCTGTGTAGGGGTAACATGATTATGTAATAACGCAATACGCGTCTCGCTGAGGTTATTTCGCAGCTATGACCGTCATTTCAACGCGGAACACTCCGTGTATCGCCTTAGTAACGTCAGCGCATCTTACCAATTACGTAAAAACATCAGCCGAAGAAAGAAAATTGTCATGTTGCGCTAGCTATCTAATATTTTTTGTACAAAGGGGACCTTAATTTTATTAAATTTTTTAAATTACAGAGCTCTATTTATCTACGTATATTCGATTAAATTCTGTAGAATAAATAATATTCATTTTATACATATTATTGATACATATTATTAATATGTTTATTATTTATTTGAATTTTTTGCTATCGAAATTGCAAGAACAATTCGATTGTTTGATTATTCGTGCATGTATAAACTTTTATATTTCATATGGGACGCGTGCGTTATTATATATAACACGTTTTTGAGAGATAACATCTTGTTATTTTACAAGAATAAGTTTTCGCGCGCGTACGAAAACCTTTTATTCCGCCTAAAATGTCTACTTCAGCTCATACATCTCGGCTGTCGCCGCCACATTAGATTATACATCCTCCGCTCAATACAATCAACGAACTTCCGAAAGACTTTTCCGGCGGGCCTTCCATCTTCTATACGGTTACCCATCGCACGTGCATCTAACAACTCGGGCCATAGTGACGACCTCCTTTCAAAAGCTTGCGTCGGTTCTTTGTACTTCGAAAGTAGCCCAAAAGAAAGTTTAAATCCCTGTAAAAGTGGCCGTACGAAATTCTTATTATGTGACCGAGAGAAAAGAAAGCCATCAGAATTGCCACGTACAAACTGCACGGCGTTCACCATGAATGTCGTATAAAGAGCCAATATACATCGTACCAGATAGTAGATGTAGATACTACAGATAGTGGATATTCACAAGACATGTACTTCGATTTGTTTAGATGTTATATATATTTTTTATATTTTCGCATCCTGATATTTATTCCTGCGAATTACATCGTGACGAAAATGCTTAATTTTGTTGCGCTAAGAAAAGGGACGTTACTTGAATTAATTATGACAATCGTAAAGCAGTAGCTAACACTGCATAACTAAAACGAGAAGGTCTTATATAAAACGCGACACATCTTTATAAAACGCGACACGTACTGTGAAAATGACCAGCCGTGTTCCCTTTTTAAATGATATAAAAACGAATGAAAATGAGACTCGCTAAAGAGACGCCTCACGAACTTCCAAAGTCTTTTCCCGACGCTCGCGCTTCTTTTTACCTCACGACGCACCTGCTCACTTACGGTCATTTATTCCTTTTTTTTTTCGCACCAACGTAGATACGCAGCTGCAGTTGCAAGCTGCGACTGGCACGCAGCTTATAATACATGCGCAGGGGAGGGAAAGGGGGGAGAAACGGCCGACGTGAAAATGGAAATGCATCGGAGACGACGTCAGACGCATGGAGGTGTATCGTTGTTGACGAGAACGCTGAGGCCGACGACGATCTTTTCAGGTTTGTAATGGGAAAAGCCGATACGCATCGCGATGCGCACTTAAGGCTGTTTATTCCCCGCGGCATTTATAATACCTCTATAACTGAAGATATTCTCGAGCGCCTTGCGCGGAGGAGACGCTCGCCCCGGTTGGAGAAAAAGAAAGGACGAGGACGAGAGGCGCGGAAAAGGCGACGGAATCTCGAGTCCTGGGACCGCGGCAAAACGTGCACGGTCTGAAATCCTCAGAACTGTCGTCGTTCTACCTTTGAATTTTCTTTCCTTCCTCCCGCCTTGTGTCTCCTGGTACTCCTTTTTCCATCTCCGCTTCCCCCTCGTACTCTCGTCTCCTTTCCGATGCACTTCCACCGATAACCAAGCGGCTAACGATTCTTTCCCTCGAGTTGTCTATTTCTCCTTGTCCCGTCATACAAACGAAAACGGTAACGGCAAAGTGTTGCCAATCCGGCGAAACTTTCCTGGATATCGCTTTAATTTCTTGGAGCGAAATTCGCGCCTTTGTCACCATCGTACTTTTTGTCTATCTTATCGGTCTAACAACGTTTCGCGTGTATTCCACGGCACAACCGCCGTCTAAGAGCGCGGATACTATAGAAATGTCTGTTCCCCTTTGTGACGCCGATAATGATATTGTCGGCATAATAGGCGAACGTGCTCCAAATGGATTCCTTGTTATCAGATTTAGAATCAGGATCTTTAATCGATTGAATTGTTTGGAGCATTTTTTATTGGACCGAATGTGTACAGCTTAGCCAGAATACTATGTGGCTAATTTTTTTGTAAAATTTATTGCCGGAAAAGAGCAAAACAGATTTTTTTTTCTTTTCGCACTTTATTTTTGTGAGAAATTTGCAGATGAAAATTTTATTTTATTTTTATTTTAAATATTTTACATTCGAGAGATATATGAATATGTGACATATTTATGTTGCAGACATCTCTATATTCCGATTGTGGAGATGGGCTATAGTAAGACCACGGCGTCGGTGACCGTCTTCTTCATCAGCGCTTTCTTCCATGAATATCTCGTCAGTGTACCCTTGAAGACGTTCAAGATATGGGCTTTTATGGGTATGATGGGACAGGTAAGATTTCCGCGCGTTTACTTCGACTATGTATTGTTGACTGTACAAATATTGACTCTAGCGTCAAGAAATTCTTGTTTATCCTTCAAAAACTGTATGGCTTTAGACAGTTTCAATAACGTTCTGACTTCGAGATCACTATTAATCCTGGGAAATGGATCAGAATTCACTCGAATTCTTAATACTCCAGATAAAAAAATAAATTTAAAAAATATTCTATATTAAATATGTATTAAATTATATGTAATGACCTCAGTTAATATCCCTTATATAGAGATTCCAAGAGATTTTACAGACACTGCAACATTATTCTATAGACTTTTGCATGAAATTACGTTGCGTACTATATCTTGTATGCGCATACAAGATTCATCCTGTCCGCCCTTAAGTACGGAAATTCCGGTCGTGCAACGCTAATTGTTCATTCTAGATACCACTGTCGGTGTTGAGCAAGATGGCGGAGCGATACTGCGGCGCCAGATGGGGCAACATCGTCGTATGGGCAAGCCTCATCATCGGGCAACCACTTTGTATAATGATGTATTACCACGATTATGTTGTAACTCATTTTGGTGAGACTCTAATCGAGGACTATTCTGTGGTATAAGGGAGATAAAAGAAATAAAAACGCGAAAACGGGAGAAGAACTTCTCAAAAAGAAGCTCGCGAGCAATCTATCGCTTTCTTTCGAGGTCATCGATTTTATCAATCGCGTAACTATTCACTTGTATTCTGGAAAAAAGTTCCTCGAATCATCGTCCTGATGATTTCTCTCTGAAAATTCAATAACGATGAATGTGCCTCAGGGTATATGTATAATTGTTCGCGTTGAATACCTGATGATTTCTCTCTGAAAATTCAATAACGATGAATGTGCCTCACGAATGAATGGTGCGTCACGAATGAACGTTAAAACGAAACCATAGTTTCGTGATTGTTTGAAGGTACTATTACATGCATTTAATAAGTATGTTAATATATAAATGTGCTATAAAGTTGTAAATAATTCCCAGTCGATTCGGTATCAGATGTATAGCGGAATTTAATAATTTTTGTACGGTAACTTCTTAATCGCTTCCGCGACGTGGGTGGCACAACTATTGTCAAATAAATAAAATATTTTTTGTATGAGACCTGCGAAATTTTATTTCGTACCTTGGGGATGGTTATGAGGTTATCAGGGTATTATCCTCTCAGCTGGAAACTGAAGAGCTGTCTCATGGATCGTTGAAAGCACAGCTTTTTAAGGGCGCGACCACGCACGTCCTCTTTCCTCACCAATGAAGCAGAAATCATATGTTTGAATTTATTTTTCTTTGATATATTATCCGTAGAGAATGAGAAATTATATCTTCGTTAAAATTTGTATTAGAATATCAAGTTAGGAAATGTATCAGAAAATTATTTTATTTCTTACCATTTTATACCTTTTAAATATCCTTGGAATTCTTTAATTTTCGCATTTTCCAAATTTTTTTTTGTCTTAGAAACGAAGATGATTTTTATCCCAATATTGTGCTAATTTATCATGCAATCTTTTTAAATATTTTATATAACCTGTCACACACAGAGTGAGAGAAAATAAAAAGATGTTTAGGTGAACAACATAGCTGAATAACCCACTGTGGTTACTTGGCGGAGGTAGTTAGGTCACGTCACGAATGAAGAAGCCTAACCCTCGAAAGAAACACTTTGAGTTTCTTTTTCTTCTCTGATGAGTCTGTCTCCCTACGATGGATAAATTAATCATGTTGAAGACTGACGGTAGAAAATACATCTATGTCAGAATGATAGATACAGAGGTAAGATTCGTAAAAAGCGTAAGAATAGCGGCAGAATTCTGCTTTCAAAATAAGTTGTAATCAATTTGCGTTTGTAACAAATTCATATATTTTACAGATTTTCGTAGAATTGATAATGTATTATTTAAACGGACAACTATATTATTAACACTCTATATTATTTTTAATATTAATCGCGATACATATATTTATCTCGTAGAATATTAAACACATAAAGCACAGGATTTTTACAGGTACTTTACTTGGGATCGCAATCTCCTCAAGCAACAACGTTATACAGGTATATATCTTATCGTAAAAGAATATAATATTAATCGCGCATATATAATGTATTACATGTTATTCTTCATTTAGCACAGAAATATATTAGTGTCTAAAAAAATATAAATAATACAATGATATCTAAAAAAAAAGGTTTCATTTTAAAAGTTTATTTTTAACTGAAGATAATTAAATTTTGCGCAGTGCTAAGGTAATGAATTCTTTTCACTTGTCTATATAAGTTTGAATTATTTTAAATCTTTACTACACATTGCGTACTCTCATTTGTGTTTGTCATCTGTCGTGTATTTAACTGCGATTGGAAAACCGTTAAAAGAAATGACAATTCCCTCAATCGCCAAATTTTACTATATCGAGGAAAAGCTTATAAACTATTGCACAGATAATTGAATCATTATTGTATTTTGTTTTACAATTTTCTCTTAATTATGGTAAAAAAATAACATCTCGTAAATGATATATTTCCATATAGAGAATTATCGAACTTGTCATTGTCGGAAAATCAGCGTTTAATTAATCGAGAGTAACATGAATATAAAATGTCGGGATTAACTCATCGACAACCGAAAATCATTTGCATCGTTTTTAGACTTAAAGTTTTTTATTATGTATTGTCTCGCGCTAGTGAAAAACATTCAATATCTGTATAAATTGAATTTTATCAGATCGTCGGCTTGACTTTAGCGTCAATTATATAGCGATTACCTTTTAGAAATTAGCATTCGCGTCTGATACGGTAAATAACTTTGTTAGCGCCGAAATTCTGAGATAGGAGGCATTTTTGTCCGTCCCTCTGGCAGCTGCATTGTTCCGTAAACTGATACGCGAGTCCGCTTGAACGTGCCGTAAAAGCAAGAATTACTTCTCTTGATATGTTGGGACTTTTATAATTTAATTGCCTCCACGTGGGTCGCGCATTCGCGCGCTTTTAAATTAGCTTTATGTAAAAATGAAGAAAAAGAAGTACCCGCGCGCGCGAATATCTCGGCAATTTCTGAGGCACGTGGCTGACTTGTATTGCATCACGATATTGCCGGAAGCGCTTTATGACAAATATTTGCAAGAGAAAGGCGTAAAATTCATAATTTGCAGCGCTCCCATTAACATTAATTTAGTTGAGTATCGAATAAATATAATATTAAAGAAGAATCTCGTGTCCTCTTTTGTTGTCTTTTTATTGAGGTTTCGCTTGCCTTAAAAAACAATTCATTCAAATAACAATTCATATATTAGCATAATCAAATTTTGCGCCAAAGATTAATCATTCAAATCCCGTCAAAACTTTGACACACATATTCTCGAGACGTCATCTCTTCTACAACGAAACGACGATAAAGTGGCATGTCGCGAGTACAGGATACGACCAAGCGTATTTTTCCGCTTTAATGCAATTGCAAACAAAGGATTGAGTAACCGAAAGAGAGCAATGAAAGGAAGACCATTCGCTCGCGTTCTTACCTATAGCTCGCTGCATCCCCGACGAGGCATTCTCGAAGAATGCATCGGTTGGTCTCTCCGAACGAGCGCTCGCGTTATCCTGTATAAGGTGAACGGGGTTGGGGGTTGCGCGTCGGAGAGGGGTAGCGCGGAGAGGATGGCGGGGATGATGGTGCGGCGGACTAGGAAGGTGGAAGGGTAGTCAGGGGGCGCAGGGGGCGCAGTACGAGCGCAACACGATGCTATAAGGGCGGGTACGCGGCGGAGTCTCCGCAGTGAGCGTCGCGACGCCTCCGCGGAGAGTATCGTATGGATCGCACGTTAGGTGATCGCCGATGCACGAGGCGTCCCGCTCTCGTCGCGTATTACGCTGACGGTGTGCAGTGACGAGTAGGAGTTGTTTCACCTTTATCGAGCCGCAAGTCACTCCGACGAAGGGAAGAAGGGCGGCGCGATCCCGTATTCCGCACCGTGGAAGCTGCAGCCGCGTTTCGATCCGCCCGGAAGAGGAGCTCTCCGGATGACCTAGGACGTACCTCGCGCTGGAGCAACCAGGTTGGTTTTTACGGTAGATTCCGGGAGGGACGGGGAGGGGAGGGGTATGCGGAGGACGCGACGGTTTTCAGATAGCGAGCGAGCGACATTATGTTCTAATAGAAGGAGAATGTGTCTGCCTTGTGTGGAAAATGGTACATATACGTCTCGCCGGGAAATTTCGCAGCATTTGTGTGCCAAGTAATTGCCGGCATGAATGCGACAAGTATAATTTACATTCCATTCAATTTAGATGCGGCACCGTAAATGGGAACAGAATGAGATAGGCGGAATACACACACAGAGAGAGAGAGAGAGAGAGAGAGAACAAGAAAGAGAAAACAAAATACATGTCTTATATATTTATAAAAATAGTTATCAAAGAAATACATTTTCTTATTTTTAGAAAAAAATGTTAGAAACCTTGTTATTATTTAACGATATTAAACAGATATGACTCCACCTCGTTTTATTTTAGTCTTATGTTAGCCTAGTTTACGAGCTTCTATGTCGATATTCTACTACAGCACGTTTTCAGAAGTACTTAAAATAGCCACAATAGTCTATCGATACTTATAGTAACATCGGAGATGCGATTATATGTATATTATAAATTAGGGATTATGGTTATTTATTAAGCGAATATTATTAATTATGCTAATATAAATGAATGAGCGATAATGAATGCGTCTTATGCGAATGAAATATTCAACAACTTTAATAATACATAGCCGGAAGATAAGGCTATCGAATTGAACGTTACCTGATGAATAGTGGAAATCCGCAATGTCCCTGTTTACCGTGAATATATGCCGCTGGGCGGGTGAATTCGATTCCCTCGCGATATTTACTCGCTACGAGGGACGTGCGTTCTGGTAAATCGAGTTGCAGACGGTTAACGAAAGCCGGATATCCGAGAGTGTCCTCGACGAGCGAACATACAATGGGTCCTTTTCAATTACGATGCCGTGACGCAGCATCGCGGTGCCTTGTCGGACGAATGCGGAAAAAATTCATCGTTAATTTAAATGCGCACACATTGAGCTATCCGCATTACATCGCCGCGAGTTTTATCCTTTTCACGATATATATTTGCATGATTTTCACACAAGTTGCCTTATAAATTTTACAAATGCAGAGAATTAATTCAGTTGCTCAGCGCATTTACAATAATCCGCTTATATAATTTGGTGAGAGGTATCATATTAGAATATGTTTTTCAGATATGCGATATAAACATATCGATCTCAATAAACTTCTTCAAATTATACAATCAAATTATACGATCAAAAATTTTTAAAATATCTTATTCTAAAAATATTTTTATTTATTTTTCTACGAAATTTCTATTGAATCTTTTATTCGAACAGTATAAATAGAGTTTTTACATAATGGTTTTATGTCAATTTCGCGCAGATTTCCAATAGCTATTATTAATTCATACGCTTCTTTGGAATGCTAATGTACAATATGTGTAATCCACTATTAATATCTATCCACTATTAATATCTATCTGTTACTAGAATATCTATCTATCCGAGAAAATTCTCTTGGTGAAGAATGTATAAAATCCGTTTAAAAAATTAATTACTTAGCGTTTGAATTTTACCTGCTGCTCTAAACGGCGTCGGTTAGTCCGCTTTAATGCGCTTCGTTTATAAACCCGTCGAAAATAGTCCAAGATCGATTAACGCTACCCCTTCGACTCATCGGTTTTTCTCCCGCCGTTTCTTTTTCGTCCCGGGAAAAACATTATTCCCGTTCCCTCATTCCGGACGTCCGATAACAATGACTCGACGTTTGTTAAGAGCCACGCACAGCAATCTCACTGTGTAAGAAAAATGGTACCGCTCATCCGAGGACGTTTGCAACCAACACATGGAAAATTGAAACGATCATCATCGGTCGAATTATCGTTCTACGATCGACGGTACTTCGCGAGAGCAATGACGCGAAGATTTCCGCGGAAAAGGATGGGCAAACGAGATAAATGAGAATTATATGATCATTTTTCTTAGATAAAGTTCTTGCTTAGATAAAATTCGTACCATTGTAAAATATATGCGCAGTTTTTATTCTTTTATGATGATAAAAAACTCTTAACTGAACTTGTTATATAATTTGTAGGGATTGTATATTTTTATACTGTACATTTTTTAATTGTGGGTTTTTTCCTGTAGCGTTTCTCGTTCAAAAATATAGTTGTGTGGTATAATTTCTTAATCCTAAAAATTTTTTAATTAATATTCTATAGAGAATATTAAAATATCATATTATAAGATATTGATATTAATGTACATATTTGTCATAAGTTTATTTATATATTATAGAATTGTTGGATTTTTATTCTCTATTAAAGAAAGCGCAATATAAACCGGAAATTTGAATCCTCACGTTAACCTTCTCGCACTGAGATTATTATACAAGTAGCTTTGTCTATATCGAGTCTCGGTGAATGCCCTGAAACCATTTACGTCACGACGGGTCAGATTATGCAAAATTTCAATCGATTAACCCGTTCGTCAGTATTCCGCGAACATTATCGCTGCGTGATTCGAGAAAGTCGACTAAGATAACAAGTATAATTTGTCTCACTATTATTATTGTTAACAGCCACTGTAAATCTATATATTGTAACGAAAAATTTTTTTTGAAAGCGTCAGCTATACTATCGTTTTTTCGGATCATGTTGGATGTGTAGTGCTTTTAACACTACAGAATAACTTTCAACTTCGTATCGTGCAAACGAATATAAAGGCCGATCTCACGCATAGAAGTGCGTGCGGTGCATTGCATTTTCGTGCATGGAATCATTACAAAATCGGCGCTGCACGAGTGCAAGCGGGAATAGTTATTTGCCGTTCGATTGCCGAATGATCGCTTGACTTTTGACCCAATTCCCGATGGTCGTTACCGATTCCAGATTATCCAACGTATAGATAGTCTTGTTAATGGCGGCCTATCAAACCCGGCACTATCCGGTTTACGAAACAAAAAGCGTTATCGTGCAAAACGCACGCGGACAGTTCTAGTAAGATATAAAATGGTGATTGTGCGCCTCGTATTTTAATATTTATCTCATCTGAAAACTCTATCCATGCGATAGAATATTTGTAGCACGAGAGAGAGAGAGAAAATGAGGCTTAAATAAATTCAGATAATGTTAAAGAAAATGTAAAATCTTTCTCTTTTTCTAGAAAGAAGAGTAATAATAAATAAAATAACATAAAAAAAATAACTATTAAACGAGGATATATATTTTTTATAGAGTATAACAATTTAAAGAATTGAGATATGAAAAGACAACACGATTCCAATTAAAATTATTGATGTTTTGTTATTGAAAAATTACTTTTACTTGAAAAAAGGCAGGAAAATACAAAATTTTATTCAACAATGAATTTTTCCTTAATTGTTGATCTTATTAAAATTTCTATCAGTATATCATGACATTCTCCCGCTTCTAATATTTCATTATTCAATTATTATTCAGTTTCACGGTAGAAAACTAATTACTCAAGTTAGACAACTAGGAACATATTCAACAATCTCAAAGTTCGAAGACTGTACAAAGGTTTGTCACACCTCAAGCAACATTCTATTTTTGACCATCAATTTCTCTTCATTAGTCGGACTTGGTTGAACTACTACATTCTATATCGATTATATTTTTTTCTTTACATTTGAGAAACTATAATTTTTTCGTTTTCTTGTTAATTTTTTTGTTTCTCTATTATATTAATATAAGGGAACATATTTAGCATTTAAATTAATAATAATAATAATAATAATCTCTGACAAACTCTCTCTTTTTGATATAATCAAAATTTGCTTTTGTAAGTACACAAATTTTTTAAGAACGATATTTTCGATTACCGCTTTTTTTCGTGACTTCGGCGTTGACGAAAATTTCTAGGGAAAGTCGAACGAGACTGAGATATGAGATTGAGGAAGCAGAGCAGGATGTGAAAAAGCGATATGAACGAGCGTGAGCTGATCGAGAGACGATAGTGATGAAGGTTGTGAAAGCGAGTGGCTACGAGAAGTGAGAAAGCGTGCTCGAAACGTGTTTCCTTTATCGCGTTTCATGAAGCGAACAAAGCGCATCTAACATTTTGAACTATAGAGATCAATCCCCATGATGTCATCTCAATATAATTTTATTTAATTTTAATACTTCCAGTGCTCACAGAACATCTGAAAATTTTTCTAATTATATGATATTTTTTTCTTTTTATCGCATAAATATAATTTTTACTCCCACCCCCTCCCCCCCTCTCGCGATTCTTCCTAAAATCTTGCTACATTATTTTACAACAATTTTTAAAATAATTTCATTCGTCACTGTGTCTGTTCATTTTTTATTATCACACTTTATCACATTTCCTAACAAAATTACTTTCCGCCGTTTTAATTTTCTACGTGCACATATTTTTCGCGTACCGCCAAAATAAATCCACGTTGTAACGCCCGAACGTAAAGTCCACTGACCATGATAAAATTTTAATCGTGTAGTCACTGGTTCGCTGCCGTTACCACGCGTGAATTGCTGAATCCTCCCTTCGTTAAACTCGTCAAACAGCCTTACCAAGGAGTTCTTTATCAAGGGCTCGGCTGCTCAGCACACATCGACTGTCGACGAGAGAAGTCTCTCCGTATCGGCAATGATTTCAACGAGGGGAAATAAAATCGCGAACAGCTGGACGAATCGAAAAAGAAAAAGCACCGAGAGCATGGACGAAAAAAGAGAGGTCAATGGAAAAGGGTGATGAATCTCATCGCCCAGCAGCGTCGGATCGTAAATAAAAATGAATCGTCGCCGACGTGTCGAGAGCGATAGATCAAAAGGTAGCCGCGAAGATCGAACGACGAGGAAAATAAAAGAGAATTATTGAAGAACAAAATAAATCAAAGCCTCTCTTCTCTCCTCTGCCGTTAGAACACTCGACGGCGCGATAAAAGACGAGTGTCATACCGACGAGTGTCATTAGAGCGACTGCAGTTTGCGGTTCGAAATGAACGCGATAAGGAAAACACGTGTTGAGCACGCTCTCTCACCCTTTCAGGGATGTCTCCCAAGCTCCCTTTCTCTCTCTCTCTCTCTCTCTCGCGTTTTTTCCCTTATCTTCCGTATTTGTCGCCAATATATACACCGCTATTTTCGCGTTCCTTCGGAAGCTAGATATGGTCGCCTTGGTACTTTTTTTGACACTTATTATCGAAATCATTTTGTCGAATACATATACATTTGGTAAAATTTATTTCGTATAATATTCTACACTGAACGGAATGTACGAGCGGCGAGATAGTCGGCGAGTTATATATAAAAGTAGTAGAATCATGCGCTTTTGAAAATGGACCACTTTCCAGCGCAAATTTCAGGCTTGGTTAACGAGAGAATACTGGAGATTAATGAGATATAACAAGAGGAGGTATAGCGTTAAACTTTCTCGCGGAAAAGTTTAAATTCGGAGGAAATAACTCTCAAGTGCTGTCTAGAACATCTACCAGTTTTTAACCGGATTGAAAAGTTTTTGTTGCGGCATTTCTATGTCAATTTTGTTTGTTAGCCACATTTGTAATAAAGCTAATATCTACAAGTTTCTCTCTTCATTCACTATATTCGTACTATTTTTAAAGATGCCACAGAAAACAGAGATCACTGATATCGCAAATTCGCGGGAATAATTCCGCGATTTGCCGAATGATCTTCCAATTTCGTTCGCAAACGAAAGACGCGGCATTTACATAAAGTTCTCGTTAGCATCGACGACAAATTCTTACCAATTTCGATAACAATGCGAACAATCGTGGAACTTCTATCCGAGGTAAATCGTCTAACCTTCGGGAGATTCGCTCTTGAATATTTTTGAAGATACGAATACGTAGCTATTTGACGAAACCGAGAATAACGAAGTTTTTTTTTTAGAAGGTCGACAGGTGCGATTTTCTTGTGAAAAGCGTGTTTAAATTTAACCGTTCAAATTTTATTTATCCTCTCTAAATGATATTTATTCATGCACTCTTCTGCGTGTGATGCGAATACGTTAATCTTTATTCACGGCACGTGTTCGAATTAGCAAAGTTTACTTGTATATTTTAGACCCGAGGATAACAAACGCTTGTATTATTTACACATTTTCGAGGAAAATGGCGATTCATGTGTGGCTTAACTCTCATGAGAAAATACTCGCAATTATAAGCAACGATGAAAATGGATAACGATATTATAGAGCGTGTTAGTCCACGTCTCGAATTAGATTTATGTAACCGGATTAAAAGAAAAAAAAGTGTTTTTGGAAGATGGTTGTAATATCACTTGTTCACTTTAATTCTCGAAAACGAATCTCCGGAAAATGCAAATCACGTCACAGCTGCTCTGTCCGATCTTTGTTTTGCAGTACATCTGCATGCTGAGCTTGTTTTATTACGTTTGTCGAAAACGATGCTATGTAGCTATGTGGTAAACGAGCAGCGTCACCGGTGAATTTCTGACACTCAACGTAGCGTACGGGATGCAATTTCGCGCGTTGTACCGAAAACTTTCCGAAGGAAACGCGTGCAGGCGAGCGAAAAGGGACGCCCTCACGGATGATCGCATCAACGAAGAAGGGCCAGATACGTTCAATCTTTTGATCCCAATACTATTGGATGTCTCTGTCAATTGAGTGATCTTTTGAACTGGATATTTGTGCAAAGTTTAAAAATATTAATTGATTTACGCGATGCAGAGAAATATTATTAGCGTTACATATATAATGCACAGATATTTAGAGTTTGTTAAATTAAATTTTTATGCATAATTTTTGAAAGATAGATGTATTTTTTGTGCCCCACAAAATTTAGAATATTTATATAAACACGTGGCGTGTACACGCAAAAAACACAGAAAAATACTTGTGGCAGTATTTCATTGATTAAGGGGTTTATTGCTTGTGAGTTGTTGCGCGTCGCGCGTAGTGAGAGACGCGAAAGTAACGAGTCATATCGTTTTACGACTTTATCCTTTCCCGTCCTCGCTGATGTCAATTTCGCTTCTGGACGTGCCCAAAGTAACCTGAGTTGTCACGTATCCAATAATTTCCCGGGGCTTTCGAAACATACGGTCCATCGCTCGAAACTTCTGTCCCTCCTGTAAATCACATTAAGCTCGGCAAGTCCACCGAGTGCGTGTAACTGGACGATATATCAAGCCATAACCGAGCAAGAGACCCGACATGTTTCTCTCTCGTTTTCTATCCCTCTCCCTTTTCTCTTTCTCTCTCTCCCTTTCTCTTTCTGCCGTCGAGTAATTTTGCATCGAAAATTCTCGCTATATGAAAAGTTCGATTGTCGATACATAAATGAACTCGCGCTCGGCCTTCGTAAGCGACTGTAAATCTTGGATCATAAAATCGGCAACGTAGCAGCGTTTGCTATAAATTTGATGAAGTTAAATCCATTGATAATAAATTAGAAATGTCATGACACAAAAAAATTCTATCGATTTCATAATTAATAACGATGGCCAAAGTTATATTTTTATTCATTTTATGCTGGCAAACTGTAAATTAAAATCACATATCTTTTCTTTCTATTATATTAGTGCACACGGATTAATATATTAATTTGTTAATACTCTGAACTCAGTTTCAATACGTTTTTCATTCAGCGGCATAATCCGATATTTCAGTCAAAAATATTTCCACCAATTTACTGCCGATACCATTTAAATTATCGTTCTCAATACAACCCAATACAACATCTTCCGTTTCGCCTTCGATGCTGCGTCTCAGATCGAACGCTCGATAGCACGCCGATAAATTACTGAGGAAGAGAGCATCGAGGCTATTTTATTTATTCATCCGAGCGATCCTGGAGCCTTACCTTCGAGACGCGTAATTCGGAACAGGTCGACCCGCGATATAATCATTTTAGTGTAGCGTTATTTTGAAGATATTAAATGTTGATACTATACAAATTATACTAATATTAGAAAATAAGAGATGTTATTTTGACACCTAAAGTTGCCAAAATCATAATCATAATCTTTGAATTTTGCACGTGAATTGCTAAGAATTTTATATGTCTTTAGCAAAAGAATATTGTAAAGAATTAATATATATAAGAGAACAAATATAGAATAGACTAAAAACATAAAAATGAAATAATTATATTAATAGTCTTATGTCAATCTCTTAGCGTTTTGTACAATTGTCACGTGCAACATCGTGCGGTCTCTTTTAACATCGCACGCTTAAACATCCATAGAAACTTGGCGCACGCCTAGTAATCAGATCAGAACAAATACTTGGCATTAAATGTTTCGACATCGCCGTTGATGTTGGCGTCGATTTCCAGCGAATCCGAGTCTGCGACGTTTATCTGTCTGGAATTCCGGAGGAGAACATGCGTCGTGAATTCTGTGTGACATTTCTGCCGGAAATAAATGGAAATCTTAAGCGCCGAGACGACGGCAGCGCGAGTTTCTCTCTCTCTCTCTTTCTCTCTTGCTGAAGCTATCGGTATTCTAATTACTCGCAGCGTGAAAATAGCGAGGAACTTGGGGCGCGTAATTATACCGAAGGACGCGCTGCCTTATTAAGCTATCTCATTTTCTTTAGCGAGCGGAGCAGGCCGCTCTCGATGGCTTTACCGGTCGTACTTTTTTCTCGAGTTTTATCCGATAAAGAACGTCGCGATCTACGAGCCGGGTCATGGGGGATCTCACGATAGCGAGCGAACGCGATACAGGTTGCAAAGGGGTTGAAAGCTCGATGGTCATCGACGATTATTGCACGAAAGCAAAGAAAAGAGAAAGTAAAAAACGCAGCCGCTTATTTAACTTTACCCTTTTTTGAAGGGGTCTATCGAGTATAACTCGAAACTTTATCCGCCTCTGGAATAAACCTTTAAATATAAGTGAGTGATGAGGACCCAAGTTTGGATTCTGACGATATTAATAACAATGCAGTCGCCTTTGTTTTTTTTGTTTAATGACAGTCGCAAGGATTGCAGTTCTGAAAACTCTCTTTGCAAAAAAGTAATCATAGATTTATAAAATCGCAAGAAAATATGAGAACGTTACTTACGTGCCACGACAAAAGAAATTTCTACAAATAAAAAAGAAAATAATTCTTTTTAATTTTTATACTTGTGGCCGTGGAGAATAATTTTCGTGAGCCAGTCCAGATACGGCAGTACTTCACGCGACAAATTCACGCACCGATACTATCGCGAACGACTTTGCGGGGCAACTCCGATGCGAGTTCGTCACACGAACCATTCATTCCGCGAAACTTGCCTCGAACAGCCACATCGCGGTTCGCCCGCACTTAGCAACTTTTCCACGGAAGGCCCGGTTCGTATCTAAATCACTTCTCGCTAACGATAATCGCGGCCTTAAAGGGCATAAGCTTAATCGTGCCACGTTAATTCCCACTCGAAACTCTCCAGACTGCAATAGTCGTAACATTCGCATGAGAGCCCGCGTATGAGAACGTGCCAAGGAACCTCACTATTCTGAGAGCTCGTTCTTGGTCCCCCTCCGTATCTCCATCTCTCTTTCTACCCTTGTGCGTTTCCAGCCAGCTTAGAAGTACGTAGCTTTTAATCGTGAACTTAACGCGAACACGAACGCCATGTTAAGGTCGTGTACGATCCGTGGAACGAAGCTCTAATACGGCAGATCCGGCAGTTATATCCATCGGCCATTGCGATGAGCTAATTAGCGCGGTCTAATGCAGAGCCGACAAGGCGATTTCGGTCTCCGGTATATTCCTCCTGTTTAATTCTAACGACCGGCGCCTCGCTAATCTCCTAAAATTAATCACCGCTGATGTAAGCCAGAAACGCCCGCGCACCACGTGCGACGTAATTTCCGTCGACGAGAGCTCCATTCTCTTCCTTTGTATCCACCATTGGGATTTTCAATAGATATGTGGTGCCGGTGCTCGAGAACATTTCGTGCTCGCTCTCTGTGCCATCCTGTTATCTTATAAATGGCGTTCCCGTCACGGCCACGCGTTTGCTTTGAGAAATCCTCGGACTATGAGATGATATTATGCAGTCTGATATTGACCCATACAAAATTGCATTTATTATATATATCGACCAAATAAATTTAAGACAAATTTTTATGAATTAGTTATTAAACAAAAGAACAAATAACGTAAAAAAATTAATTTAGATATTGTCTTGTAACGTATTTTAAAATAAGATTATATTTTTAAATGCGTGTAACATTTGTATATTCAAATAACGAATAGATATATCATTAAAGAACTCTCTATATATATACAGGGTGTCCCCAATTTAAATATCTATATTCTCCTCACTGGCACACGAAGTCATAAAAGAAAAGAAGAAAGAAAAGTACAGAGATATAACGCATTTATTTATCTTTTTATCTATCTTCTCAATGAAATGACTTTTCCCTAGAGCGACGCGGCTTAAAGTATCGAAAAGAAGCAATAAGACCGCGGGGAATAATATATTTGTACGTGACCGCTATGAAACGGAATACGGTCTTTGCTGAGATGTATAATAACGCAATTACCAGCGGCGATTCGAGATTAAGCGGGAAAGAG